>NC_091491.1:19887881-20086624 GCF_947461875.1 Haliaeetus albicilla | reverse complement strand
AAAGACTAGCTCCTACAATGAAGCACTGTACTTTAGCCTTGCTGTCATCCCAAATTTTCATAATAAAATGCTGCATTTCTGTGCTTTCTTAGCTCTTGTTTTTGTAACATTAACAAGGTTCATAAACTCTAAGGTATAAGGCACCTGTAAAGCTTACTGACCAGTGAGAAGAATTTACTCTTGGGACACTGTTGTTGTTTAACTCCAGCTGTCAACTAAGCACCATGCAGCTGCTCCTTCACTCCCCCCTGCCCAGTGGGACGGGGGAGAGAATCAAGAAAAAAAAAAAGTAAAACTCACGGGTTGGGATAAAGACAGTTTAACAGGACAGAAAAGGAAGGGAAATAATAATACTAACAGTAATAATAATTATTATTACTATTATTAATATACAAAAAAAGTGATGCACAGTACAATTGCTCACCACCCATTGTCTGGTGCCCAGCCAACCCCTGAGCCGCAGTACCCCCCGGCCAACTGTCCCCAGTTTATATGCTGGGCATGACATCATATGGTATGGAATACCCCTTTGACTCATTTGGGTCAGCTGTTCTTGCTGTGTTCCCCTCACAGTTTCTTGTGCACTCCCACTCTCCGCTGGCAGGGCAGCGTGAGAAGCTGAAAACTTCTTGACTTAGTATAAAAAGCGCTTAGCAACAACTAAAAACATCAGTGTGTTATCAACATTATTCTTATACTAAATCCAAAACACAGCACTATACCAGCTACTAGGAAGAAAATTAATTTTATTCCAGCTGAAACCAGGACAGACAGATTCAAAAACACTATCAGAAACTGCATGAATTTGCTTAACCAAATGAGGACTTGTACTGGATACCAGTGTATCCATAGAGTTCTTGCTTAGAAGGAGACTGATCCAGTGTCAAAGGAGAGAGCTATTTGCAATCTCTGACTACCTGTCCTTCCTAACTCCAGCCTGGTGGAAACAGGAGACTCTTTCCTGACTCTCTTGACATATAAACACACAATAGTCTCAATTAAGAAGCTCGTAAAGTACTTGCCTGTATGAAATTGTAACCTGCCTTCCACTATGACATCCTGTTGCAGGTTAACCCTAATAGGCAGCTAAGCTCCACAGTGCCGCAAGACCAGTTCACAGCCATAAGTACTCACTCTTTTTCCAAAGAGAATGCTGTAATCCATTTGAAACTTAGAATAGAGTTCAGGGCTCTTTTAGCATGTCCTTCTCACTGTGCCCCCCCCCCCAATATTTCAGGGTTATTTGAATTAGTTACTTGCACAAAGAGTTTGGCAAAAAAAATTAACCCCGAACGATTCCAGTCCATGCAGCATCCATCATGAAAATAATTCTAAAAGATCTCCATTTTCACTCCAATGGTCCTCCGCTACATGAATGAGTGTGGTGATGACCCTGCAGTGAGCCCTTAAGTCCTTATACATGCTATGGGCTCTATTAGTGAGTCTATGTTGCTAGCATCAGCCTCATAGCTCAAGTTCAATTACAAAAGCAAGTACCAGAATTTAGAGTTGTTCACTTAACAGCTGCTGTTGCTCCCACGTCCTCAAGGGAAGCAAAAGTTGACCCATCTATGGCTGCCATTGGATTGATGGGTCACAAGGTGAAAACACTGTGCAGTGTGCCCACAATGGCCGTCTTGGGTATCAAAGCACAGCAGTATCTGTAAGTCCTTATAAATTATACCAGTATACTATCTAACCTTCTTATGTAGGCTTAGACAATTTCCTCCCTCCTCCCATTGCTCATTTTGTACAACTCACAAATATCTGTTTCATACAAACAAGAAAAATGAGCTGGCAAATACCCTGCCCATAACTCAATTTTAAGGCAAAGAAATACAATTTTCCCCAAATCTTTCCTTCCTAATGTTTTGTGAAATGAACTGTTCAAAACTATCTATTGAGAAGGAGCTGAAAATCCTTCCCTCCAAAAAGTAGCATAATAAATGTACTCTTCACTCCTCAAGAGATGCAGCATAGCACACAAGAGAAAGTCCTCTTTTTCTCCATTTAGGGTTTTTGATTAAGTGTTCTGTTCATATGGATTTGAAAGTTTTGATGTCATCCTTTTAACTGTTGCTTTTGTGTATGAAAAGCAAAATTGGAGATAGCCATATGCAGAGAAAAACTGCAAAATTATCTTTGTTAGCTCAGTGGGGATGGCTGGAATCTCTTTTCTCAGACAAACTCCCCTTAACATCAGTGGGAATTTTACATAGCTATTAAGCACAGATACCACTCTTGGCTGGAGAGAGTGTCAGTGTGGAAGCACTGCTATGTGCTCTTCCCTATAAATCCACTAGTGGCCATTGTCAGAGACAGCCCTTTGGTCTGACCCGTTCTCATGTACACTTTACAGAGTCTCAATTTACTAATTGGGTTATCTGACACCATTTAAAGTTACAGTTACATAAACAACAGCATTAAGAACTCAGGTGACTCCCAGTGAGGCTCTTTGTGCACTTAAGTGCCTCAGCAGCAGCACATTGGTTTCCCAGGATCAAGCTGCTTAGCTCCAGGGAGCCTACATGCGTGGGGAGTCTCAGCTCTCACGGCAGTCCAGAGGAGAGAAGTATGCTTGTGTGATGTGATACCTACGAATACATTTGGGGCCATAACGGACACAAAAAAAACCTCTGAGGTATCTTAATGTCTTTGGTGTGGTTCCCCTTCCCAAATTGATATTTGTTTGCATGACATACATATAATAAAGCCAGCAAAGAACACAAGTTACAGATATCCAAGGAAGTTCATAAGAACAGTTAATTCATCCATCGTGATGGTACCCCTTAGCATGTTTGTGCAAACCCTCCAATAACACTGTGTATTATCTTTCTTTTTTCCCATACTCCATGACTCTCCCTGCTTTCCCTGCCTGCTGGTTTTGTTCTTTACTCAGCTAGAGAGGCTGCTGTTAGGATGCTCTTTCTCCTGTTTAGGCAGATTGCTTTGCCTTTCTAATGCTCCTTCTAATCCTGCAAGTCCAGGGAGCAGGAAGCTCAGAAAGGAACTGAACTCGCATCTTCCTAAGAGCAATCACAAAAACTGAGGTGGATGAGCTTTTGCTTGCCTTATTTTGTATTCACTCAGCAGTGACCCACAGCCACGAAGAGGTTTTGTTTGTGTGCAATAATCAAGCACGTCAGGAACTCACCTCAGAACTTGCTATGCAGCGCTGCTTGTAGCCATAGCTCTGACTCAATGATTCATCAATTCATTTGATTGATAGGGTTGACAGAAGGTCTTAAAGGGGCCCTCCTGAAAATCAAAATCAAAAGAAAATAAACCCAGGTATGAAGGTGCCCTATATCTTTCTAAAGCTTCTCTTAGTTGGGAACTAAGCTCATCTGCTTTTAATTTCATACAATGAGAAAGTACAGACTTACCTTAGTAAGAACATGGCAAATGTTAATTAAGTACTAGAAAGTAAAAAAAAAAAAAAAAGATAATAGCTACCAGGGAGGATAAGTCTGAGAGTTTGGGGTTTAGACTGTATGAGGCTGAAAAACTAATAATAACCAGAAAGCATGGAAATTAAAAGCAGTACTTGTTAATTAGAGAATATTGAAAGCAACAGGATAACGAGAAATGTCTGCTTTTCACCTGTGACAACAGAAACAGCTCCTTCCTAGAATTAAGTCTCTGGTCTTTCTGTACATGGTCCTGTTAGAGTGGGGTACTAACAACATCACTATGTTAGATCACCTAGTTTATCATATGCAAGCATCGGACTGTGCCTTAATGTACTGAGGGTTCTCCCCTAAACCATGTGGTGGTTTTAAGCTGACCTCATGGAGCTGAAATACCCGTTTCTAAGAAACTCTCTCATGGAAAAAGTGGACATTCTATCATTATTGTTCCTACACTGGCAGAATTTCAATGGGGACACCTGACTGACTTACTGTATCTGTGGCTTCCTTTCCAGCTGAGCTAAAGCAGTTAACAGCAACTGAGGATCTGCATCATGCTTCTGGTTTCAGGCAGAAACCTATTTTATTAGGAGGACAGAGACAAACAAACTATAAATAAAACTGCATAAGGGCTTTACAAATCAGTGTTTTAAAAACTTAACTTTTCATCAATCTATCTGCTGCTCTGCTCTCTGTGATGCCACTTTATCTCAGCAGAGACACAGGCAGCCTGTATTCTTTTAACCTCGGCAGGCTGTCACTGGTCTTTGATATAGCAGCTGTCTCACAGCTACCACTAGATTTCAATTAAACCAGGCTATATTTAGGGTGAAAATAGGGCTATTTTAAACTGCCATACCTGCCAACTTTTATTCACTCTCAGCAGTAGTTATTTTATTTGATGTTCCTGGCTTTAAGCTGTACCATCCATAAAATTAAAAAGATACCGGAAACTGTGATGTATTTTACATTCACACCACCAAAAATCTATCATTAAAAGCAGCAATTCTCCAGAGAAGAACACACTTAAAGATGATAAATAATAAAATGCTTTTTACGCATAGCCAGGGTTGCTAGCACAGACTTGCCATGGTGGGGCAATACAAATGATTCTCTGGTGCCAAAGAGAATTAAACTCAATACATTTTTCACTGATCGCAGGGGTCTGTTGCTAACACTGTTAGTGCTTCCGCGGAAAGAAATGGCGTGTGGCACGTCAGTGTAACACTTTCATGTTGTCCAACACAATGTGCTTGTCTTAGGGACAGATTATGTGATTTGTGGTAAAATAGTTACGTCTCCTTGCATTTTCACTTCAGACGGTCATCCCTTTCCTCCTTCTCTATCAATATTGCATTGTTCATATTTCATCAGCAGATAACACATGAAAGCCCCATTAATGGACTGACCGCAACCCCCATACCCCTCCGTTATGGTGGGGGACACTTTCCAAAATACTGTAATGCTCAACCTGTGGTCAGCATGGTCCACCGTCATAAAAATTCTATGTACACTCCTATGTAAATGCATGCATGCACAGACACACACTGTGACACTAACCTGGCTTTAAGAGTGCATCTCTGTTCTAAAACATGTGAAGAACCCATATTTTTAAATAATGCAATTACCTGCATGAAAATGATGGTGCCCATTTTTACGTGAATGAGAAAGAAAATCTTATTTGAGTCATCTAAAATTTAATAGGCTACGAACATAGCTAAAGCAGAAGATAACTCTCTCATGCAAAAGCCTGCTCATAAAGTCTGTAATTACACTTGCTGCCTTTTGGTTGAAGGCATGGACTTTATTAAGTGCAAGAGCTGTTTTTCTGCAAGAAAGCTTATTGGAGAGTGAATTAAAACAAGCATGATCGCATCCTGACATGCATAAAATGCTGACTGTCTCACTTGCCTTATATGCCAAGTGCTTACGCTTGCAAGGTATTTGGAGCTGTCAACGCCAGCTGAACTCGGCGAGACAGAGAGGTGCTCAGCACATCTTAAAAAACCCTTGGCATCGGGAGCAGGCCTCAGACACACTCGAAGTTTGCCAATAAAATGTACCACAGGAACGATGGCAATTAAAGAGCAACTATTTGTGTGAGCATTACTGGAACTCCATACCATCCTTCAGAGAAAGGACGCTGGCAAGACAGAGGGGGGGGTTGCAAAAGAGCTACAGCTGTGGCTTGAAGACTGCAAACCTACCTGTCACTGAGAGACTAAATAAAGTGTACCTGTTTGGCTCATTACATGCAAAATACAACATGAAAACAACACTGTTTAAAGGGTCAGAGACACTCAAAAATAGGAATGCCAGAATGGTTACACCTATAACCTATGCAATATGTTCTGCCATAGCCTTTAGGTATGTATGTTTGGGTGTATTAATCATCTGCTTCAGCTGGGACATAAAATGGACAGTGCATACGCTTTGGGTAGTTATTCAATGTTTTGGTTTAACCTTGCTGTTCTCAGCAAGACCCGAAACACTGCTTTGTTTGCTGTATTTTAACCAAGCCCAGCTTTGAAGGCAGAACAATTAATTTTTATTATTTTTTTTTTTAAATGGCAAGATGGTATCAGAGCACTTCAAAACATCACAGAATTTATTTCCACAACAAAAGATACACCTTCCCAAATGCTTGCCAAGGCTGCTTTTTTTTTTAACCCATTAAAAACAAACCAACCAACCAAAAGATGTGCTTCCCTCTGCTTATTCTTGCACATGACCGAATCACTTTGGCTGAAACTTAAAAAAAAAAAACAAACAAAGAAGTTGTAAGCAGTCATTTAGCTTGCAAAAGAACCCTGACTGGAAAATCAACTTAACTGGTTCCGGTTTGGCAAAATGATAAGCAATTGGGGAAAAAAAAGAATCCTACAGTGAGAAGCATCAGGCAACCATTATATATCCCCAAGACTGTTAGAAGAGTGAGTTTAGTGCTGAGTGTGTATGTGTAGAGGGAATTTCTCAAAGCAAAGATCTTCATTACCTGGGAGATAAAGGCATAACAAAAACCTCTGAATGGGAGCAATTCAGATGAGATGAGATACTTCTTTTTTAACCACCAGGGAAGTAGATATGAAAGCAGCCCATTCAGGAATATGTTACAATTTCCATTTCTTGAAGTTTTAAAATCCCTAGCAGACACACATCTAAAAATATGTTGGCTCTAACAGATGCTGGGAGATCAATGCCAGAATCTTCCACTGCAGTGGCCAGAGCTGTGGAGGATAGTGGGCTACAGAATCCCTTCTGCCCCCAAATGCTACTCTTTCCACAGTGAACATGCTGAATAACCACCACTGTCTTTTCAAGTGGATGAGATTTTTTTCTGAAACGTATGGCTACTGCTTTTTGAGTAGTCAGAGGTCTAACTTTTTCCCCTTTTACTATGTACACCGAACCTCTCCTTTACTAGGAGCAATGCTGTGACGGCGGCTGATCCACACAAGAAATGGTTGCAGCAGAAGATTGCCTATGGAGGTTTCAGAACAGTTGTAGTGATTATGAGCTTAGTACGTGCTTAAACCATGTACTCAAAACTCACTCCCTGCTTCCCAAAATTTTGTCTGTGTCTCTGGAATCACAGACAGACACACAGCAGTTATTCTGCAAAACCTCATGGCTTCCCACAGCTCCTGCTCTAGTATTAACCAGCACAGCTGACTGGAAATTTGTAATCTGTCTTTCAGTTTGATTACCATCATTTCTGCCTCTTCCAGCTTCCTTTTGCTGGAGTTTAGGACCATCTCTGATCTTTTACTTTGTTTGGCAATATTTACAGATTCTTCACCTTTTGCTATAATTTAGAACCTTTCTGATGTCTCAGAGCTTGTGCAGTTTTTAACTGCACATCTAAAATATATCTTTAATACCTTGTTGGGTTTTCAGTGCTCTTGAGCTCCAAGGCCTTCACGTTTCTCCAACCACTCTTTCTCAATTTATTCCACCTCTGATCCCTGTGTGCTGGTTGCCAGTTTTTCCCCTTGCTCCTTATTGTGAAGCTGACAAGGACCACAGCAAAACTGACATGGCAAAGCACAGAGATCCTGCGAGAATGGCTAAAAATTGACAAGTGACAGCGAAACAAGTGGCAGTGACCAAGTTTTGACCCTGAGATCTGATTTCACATTTAATGTTCCTTGAGATGATGTAGGAGTAAACAGGTATTTTGGTTTTCCTCCTTTTTGTGATCTCTGTTATAGAAATATGACTAGTTTAGACTCCTTGCTTAGACGAACCTCAGTTTTGCTGGGATTATTCGATAGACCCTAGACTCGCTCTTATTTCCTAGAGCCAGAGCAACAGATACATGATTGGTGGGACTTTGAGGAATGCCAGTGGGCCAGAGAAAATCTGACTTGATGTGATGGTAATGAGAGACCAGGCAGAGACAGCGGAAGATCAGTTTTGCTGGCCTGTTGGAGGCTCATTAGTGTGTCAGGAACAGTTTGAGGCACTGGCACCAAGCCCCCCCCCCCCTCGGCATGGTGGGCTGTCAGAGTGACAGGGCTGGGGGGCTCGTTGGGGCAGCTCCCTCAGTGCAGAGGAATCTGACTATAGAGACAGCTCAGGGCCCAAGCTCCTTGTGCTCTACCTGCCTGGGGACACCTGGACAAATGCAGAGAGGACCTATTTTTGTCACTGTATATAAATAGTAAGCCACCCACTGTAGGCACTTTGTTCTTCCCTACACCAGCCCAACTCATAACACTTCCACAGCAGTCTAACCTTAAATCTCAATTCACTCCCAGATCTCAAGGGAGAGGGAGCTCTGTGAGGACTCCAGGACATGGGTCATGAAATTAGCATTTTTGTCTCATTAGCTTTTGAAAGCAGCAGTTACAGCACAAGGGACTTGGCCCGGTGATGTACGTACATATGCACAGCATGCTTCTACTAAACCCGTTAGAGCACCGCATCTGCCTAGAGTACATTTTTCTGGCCAGAACCCATATTAATCTCTGCTGTGTCCCAAATCCAAAATCTGATTTTTACACCTACTGTTCCAGGAGATGCTGCATGAATAAAGGGATATGTCATTCTCGCTCCTTTTGCAGATGGAGCCACTCTGGGTTCTTCTCCAGTGCTGCAGGACCCACAGGTGAGTTTGGGGATGATGTGGGCACCGAGGGGACAGCAGAAGCCCAAGAGCACTGGTGGGGGTAAGGATGGATAGGCAGTGAGACAAAAGGAACACGGAAGGCAACAGCAGTAGTTTCAGGGTGAGGAAGATGAATGGGTGTGCTACCTAGAAGGCTACAGGAATGAAGATCAGCTATGAGAAGTTCAACTGTTACCGCACCGAGTTGCACACATACATACATATGTGTGCATTCAGAAGTCTCTTAGCCATGTCTGCACTTTCATAAATGGCACATATGGACGTGGAGACTGATGCAAAGAGATAATACTGCAAGCTATGCTTGCATTAGGGCTAAAAGTTTAAGCACAAGTTCCCAAAATGAATGTCCAGTTTATAAAACTCTTTCATCTGGATGTTAATTTGGCAATAAGAAAGAGATTTTGTGTCAGCTTGTAAAGCTAGCATCACCTCTGCTAGCCAATGTGAATGGCAGCATGCTGCAACTGCACTCACCAAGTATGTGTAAATATAGTGGATACATTTGTTGCTGTTGTTACGGGGTATTGAACTTCCACCCATATTTTGGATGGAGATCACTCCCTCCAGATTCTAAGTGCGTAGGGCAATGTCAGAAGAAAAGCTGGTAGCTAATGCCCTTAATGTAGGCCCCGCTTTCCATAGAAGGTTGGAGCAGATGAGGTGCCTTCCAATCTAGTCTTTTCTATGACTGTGTAAAAAAGGAAAGGATCAAGATTTTAAGTTATTTCTGGGAAACCGTGTAGAAAAAAAAATGTGCAGAACACACAGTTCTGGATAAATCCAGTGAAAAAAAGACCAAACTACCTTGTTCTGCTAATGCTGAAGTTTCTAAACAGTTACAAAATTTGATTAACACATCTAATAGGACAGACAGTACCTAACAGCTGTCAGTAATTTTTAGCCTATGGCTGGCTTGTTTATCCTGAAAAGATTAAAGAAGCTGCAAATGTACTTCACAGTGCAGACAAGGAACTAAATAAGATTATTAGCCTTTATGAGAATGAATACTTCACCAATAAAAATGAGATGGGAGAGCTCAACTCTATTTCTTGAACAAAAAGAAGTCACTGTTCTTCATAAACTTAATATTTCACAAATGCCGAGATTATGTATCTTGGGAAGAACCATGCGATCTAGTTAGCATCACAGAAACTGTATTTCCCAGACAGTCATAGATACTGTCTGTGATGCAATATATGAGAAGTTGGCATGCATGCACGTTTTGCCAGGAGATGCAGAAACACCATTCACAGGAGCTGTCTATGCTTAACCATTTCTTAAATTATGGTACAGAGAACAGAAGTTATTCTCAGGAACCAATTTGCATTGTTTTGCATAGTGGATATCTGTCATTAATCTGATGGCAACATTTGGGGCTGTCTATTTTACTACTACTCTGATTGTTAGGAGTAAGATTGCCATTTAGAAGTTTACTTCTAAACGTTGGTATATGCTGAATCCCATGCTCTGAGGAAGATTTATGCCGAGATTTTGTGCCAGACAGTAAGAAATACTGTATTCCCCCTACAGCCAGGAGAAGCCAGAGCAAAGAGATGGAAATGGATGGAAAACAGTCAGCAGGGAATCTAAATGATTAATGGATAGATGGCTTTGCCAGGCAGTACCATACTAAAGGTTAAGCCTAGTTTTAAATGAGAGACTACACATTTAAAGCACCTCCCTCTACTTAAAGCTTATTATGGAGATCTACAAAGTCAGTGGATTGCCTTTCAATTACATCTTGGAGACTGCAACCATCCCAGAGTTGGGGTCTTTCCTCTTCTAAGTATTTGCACAGCATGCAGGACCAGAAGAACTATCTTTATTGGGAACTCAGGACTATAATGAATACAAACAACAGTTACCAGGAGGTAGCTGCTCAGTGCCACTGTTACCTTAGGCAAGCATAAAGTTTTGTATTAATGGAAGAGAAAAGTGACATTGAAACCAGCTGAATTAACCCATTGTTAGTGGTGTGTATTCCACACTGCTCTGTGCTTCAAGGAATTTGTGAGCTAAACACATTTCTTGGTTACCTACTCACGAAATTTTGACGTCAGAGTACAATATTAACTGATTCCCCAGAGGGCTTGAGATTATTTCTTTCTAAATAGGCTAAAAAACACTATAGTTAAAAATTATAGCTGAAATTTTAAAACTCAGCAAGTAACTTCAAGTTACAGTGAATAACTGGAAGACCAGAGCTGATGGGAAACCGTCTTCCCTGGCTTCTTGTCATCCTCTGTTTCATTGGTTCCCTCTTACTAATGCACCAAATGGTGGGTTACTGTTGGTATTCAGGTGGGTATAATATGTAGCACCTTAGGAACTGTAATTTAGCATTGATTAGCATAAACTTTAGATAAAGTTAATGGCAAAGATAGCAGTCCATTAAACAAACGAAACTCGAAATGAGAGTCTAATTGTCAAAGGAAGAGTCTAAGGAATATCTGACCATTTTTATGTTTTTTTCCCCCCTTAATTCAGATTAAAACTTAAATCAATAACCAGATATAGCACAAGTTTTGTGTTTTGGTTTGGGGTTTTTTTGTTTGGTTTTGTGGGGTTTTTTTTTATCTTTTACATAAAGCAAAGTTAAATGCATTGATTTTCTTTTAAGTTTAAATCTCACAAGGAAATAAGTGCTAGCTGGTCTTAGAAAAATGATGCCATATTTGTGGAATACCAATTTAGAAGCCCTTACCCAAAACAATTCTTTTCCCTCTGTTTAAATAGAAGGTTGGTGCATATCACTCTGTCATCAGCTATTATTCAAATTGAAATAGGTCAGGTCCCTGAACACCTGTAAATTAGCTTGGAAATTCCCTCAATTAATGAAACCTTGTCTGCCTGAATTTATCCTGCCTTCCTCATAACACTTGGACAATCATAGCTGGAGCATGTAAAATTAATCTCATTCTGTTACTTTCTGCAGAAGGGCATTTTGACTGTGCTCTGACCCCTGAGAAAAAGGTTAAGACTTGTTCATTCTCCTCCACATTTTGCTCAGCAGATGTCCAACTCCTGCAGTCCAAACTTACTTGAGTCGACAGTCACAGGACCTGAAGAACTGGCCTGCATGCCTAAGACCTGAATTTGCAGTTCCCCACAATGCACGTCCTTAAAGCAAGATGCTTACCCTTGTTTAAAGAGAAACCAGTCTAAACCAGTATCTTATTTTCTTACTGCCTCTATATTGACACAGCAAGTTTCATATTTAATTTACTTTGAAAAATTATTCTTTTTCAAAAAGTCCTTCAGTTACTTAAAACTATCAGTTGTCCTGTCCCTTTCTTCCCTTTCTAATGGCTTGTGCTTAAGGTTTGCTCTGGAGCACCACACTGTGCTGCAGAGTGCCATTGCCCCTGGGATTTACAGGCAATGCCAACCAAGCAGGTGTTTACCTTTTCCAGAGTTTGCTCCAGGTTTTTCATAAGGTTAGACTTAGCTGCTCTGGGTATGAGGAGTTGGGCCATTCACTATCAATGATGCTATTTGTAACTCGTTCTTACACCATCAGAGATAAGCACAGTAGAAACTGAGAATGAATTAAGTGGATGCTCTTGATTAAATAAAATGCTGCCAGCTTCAAATAATAACATAAATGACACAGTGATTAAAGCAAACAAAAAAGACACAATGCAAGTAGCTGATGTTTAGTGATGGATTAAGTTAAGCACATACATAACACCAACTTCTCTGGTACTGTTTTTGATCGGGTGGTCTTCAACCGCATGGAAGAAAATGCTCATTCGCACTTACTGCCAATGTTCAAATCCCATAGCTAGGATAAAATAAAGTAGTATTTTAAAAAATGTACAGGGACAGGAAAGGACTTTGTCGAAATACTGGGCTAGGATCAGAAAAATCCATCTTGCCCTCAGCCTGTACAGAGTGTGCTTTCCCACCAGGCAAGATAAGCGCATCACTGCCTGCAGCCTCCCTTCATCTATACTGAGGCTGCCTTGGCCCCAGCCTGGCTCTGCTGCAGACCTGAAAGGGGACTTTGGCCAAGGCTTTCTGTTTGCTGCTCTGTCTCCAGTCATGAACACCATGATGCCCCCCCTTCTCCTGACCTTACCCGTTCTGTTCCCAGGTTTTGGCACTGCAGGTACCATCTCTGTATTTGTACTGGCAGACTCCTTCTTCCAACACACTCCTGAAATGGAATTTGTACCCTCAGGCCCTAATTCAATCATGTTCTGCCAAAATCTGGTGCTGAAGATAACTGCTTCAGAAAATTATCAAAGTGCTCAGTCTTCAAGGAAGACTCAGCTCTCCTCACAAGAAGGAAGCTTGTCCTTTCCCTTCTCTTCTAAATATTTGAAATGTTTTATTTTATCTAAGTGAATCTAGATTAAAAATGAGTTTAGATATGGATATGAATATATACACATACATATATAATAATAATGGCTCTAAGGGAGCCGTCAGACACGAGCTGAGAACAAACCTGGAATGGTTTAAGATGTTTCTGCTAGTCAGGACTCAGCTGAAACAGACAAAGTGTACTCACATGATGTGAAACGAGTTAGTTTTAAGTCACCTTCACTGACCGGAGGTGTCCCTAAATCTCTTTAATGGGTTAGTCAGATATGCAATGAAGTTAAAAGAGCATGTCTAATTTACATGCATAATTATTTCAACCATATATGCAAATTAAGCCCCGAGGGCCAGCCTTTAAAAAGGCAGAAGCAAGAAGAAGCTAATGTAGGACTTGAGAGTAACAGGCAGTTTCAAACTCAGACGAGCACAGAGCTCAGCCTTGTGGCCAAGCAGAGCCCCTTATTTTGAAAACAAAGCCTGGTTATGGCACATTTAAACTTGGGCTCTGATCTTGCAGGTTACAGGGACTCCCTGGGCTCACACACAACATCACTGAACTCAGACCACACCAATCAGCTGGTTATGGAAAGAGCCACTGGTGACCAGGCCGCACTGCACCGTGCAAGCAGAGTGCTCACCCTGACCTTTACTGTGAAAGTGCTCCTTCTCTGTAACATAACCAACTGCTACAAGGAGAACTTATTCCAGGCAGTGTTATTTATAGACAGGCTGTGCCAGAATAGCAAAAATCCAAGAGTTTAAGAAATAATGTAGAGCATTTTGCTTAGGAACTGTCACTCACTTGAGGTTCATCCTGCCCCATTCAGCTGCTGTTCCCATCTGTACCCTCTGTTTGGTTTTCTGTTCATGTTCTGAAACTGAGTTGGTAAGCAGAAAATTTTAGTTACCGAATAAACTACTGCCCAAAATCTCTAAAGGATACACTGAAGAGCAATGAGGTTGCTGTGTGATAGGCAAAGAGAAACTTCCAGTCCAGAGAAACTCAGTACAGTTTCCCACTGGTGTGGTTAGAAGGAAAGTGCTTCACAGCCCCCCAGAGAACCTGTAACCCATGGCTTATGGGGTCACACCCCCCCCACACACTCTCTGTACCCATGCTAAGGGTGCAGTTAATTTCATTTTGCACTTGGTGGTTTCTACTCCTTCCACCCACTTGTAGTTCCTGCCTTGTATTGGTCTAGCAATCACCAGTTATGTCTGTTTTACATCCAAAATTTTGCTGTTGAATGCAGTGTATCTTTAAGAAACTCTTGACCTGAAGACACAAACACCAATATCCTTGGCAATGTTTCTCAGTGGTGAACTGCTCCCACTTGCTAAAAATGCATGCTTAATTTCTAATTTAATTTTGTCTACCATTAGCTTCCAGCAATAGGTTTTCTTTATGTCTTTTGCTGGTTTAAAGAAATCCTTACTAGATGATTTTCCCCCTCCATGAAGACACTATCCATTAAACAACTCTCCCCTCTCCTGTTTTTGATAAGCTAAACACACTGAATTCTCATATACACACACTTGTCTCTAACTGCTGTCTTCACTGCAGAACCAAGAAAACCTTGAATTTAAAATAATCTTCTTTCCCTGTAGCTTTCTAAAACGCTCTTCTTACACATCTTTCAGTTTCTATTTAGGGTTTGGGTTTTTTTCCATTTCAGTGCTGTCCTCTTGATTTTCTTTATTTGGAAGAAAGATAGCCCTTCTGAACCATCATTTCTGGTTGGGACAGCCATGCATTTGCTCATGAGCCCTAGCATCTACATACTAGGCCCAGTTCCAGGGTTAAAGTTTTTCTTTCATAGCAAGGTCTGGAAAGGACTATCCTGTGTGAAGTTTCTTGTATTAGAAAAACAGTTAATTGATGTATGGTGTAAGCTACATCTCTTCTGTACATGTCGCTGCAGGATGCTTACACTCCCAAACACCAAAGTTTTAGTTGTGTTTCCTATAACCCATAATCTTTCCACAAGCATCTCGTACCAAGTTTTGCTTGTATCCTCCCAAGCTTCATAAGCTCACATGTTTAATGGCCAGTGGATGTACTGGAAGAAAATCAGAGATGACTGCAAAGAGATGAGAGCATGAGAGCAACCCTGGTGTATAATCTGCAGTTCTGTAGGACTTAGGACATCTTTCCTGCATGAGATGGAGTGCAATACAGAGATCCCTGGGTTAGTGAAAGCTCAAGGCAGGAAAGGAACTCATGGTGAAGTTCTCTAGTGGCTCCTCAGCCTTGGTTTAACTGCATAGCCCTTGGGGTGTGTGGGAGTGACTCAGCTCATCCTCCCAGCAGATCTTATTACCTCTAGGACAGTGCCTAACCAACACCCACGTCCAGGCATGAGCTTGCTCACACCCAGCCACCAGCACAGGCGCCTCTGTCTTTTGATGCAGCATAGCAAGCTTAGATCTGATGTCTCTGCAGGCATAGACAGACCCTCAGCATCACAGTCTGTTAGGTCATGCACTTGTCCAACAGGCAGCGGGTGCAGCTCCTATCCAGAAATTAAAATGAGTTGTGCCATATTGACAAACAGTCTGTCAGTGACTGATGGGATCTGCTGCCCAGGAGCCTCTGCTACATGGCTCCCACTCCTACTGTACCTGGCACCAAGAGACAGGCAGCACGTGCCAATTGTGGGTACCTAAAGGGCTGACATTATCAATATTAAATGAGGTCTAAAAAAACCACACTTTGTGTAGAAACTGTCCTGAAAGGGCAGGATTTCTTGCAGCTGAGACTCTTGCTTCAGACTGTTTCCACTTACTTCACTGTGATACCTGAAACTCAGTTATTAGGAGCATTCAGCTTATCAGTTAAATGGATTTTTGAGTAGCTCTTCATCATCTCCCTTCAATATTGTCAGGTTTTGAGGGAAGATGTTTATAAGCCATTCTATAGAGAAATCTTCTATGTGTGCTAAAGAGCTCTTTCTCCCAGATCTTTACACTTACACTCCAATGTATAATCAGCTTTTGCAGCTATATTAAAGTCTTCAGAATAGGTGGTTGGTTTTTATAGTGGAAATCCCTGGTATATCCTTAACTACACCATTGCTCAATACAAGAGATTAGGAATATGTTTAAGATAATACATACAACATTTTATCATGAAAACTGCTATTACTTTCAACAGAACAACAGATTCCAACCAGAAAAGCTGACCTGACTGCTCTTCTCTCGGCAAATGCTGAAACCAGCACTTACACGTTGTGAAACAGAAGAGAATCTCTCCTCTGACAGGACAAATTATAAAAACTAATGCTTATACAGTAAATAGCTTTAAAAGCCATTTAATGTGGGTGTAAATTAGGGTACCATTAGAGCTATACTCATTTACGCCAGGCCTCTATATAAACCTATAACCTTGGGTAACTCTAGTATTAATTACTGGTGCTTTTTTAGTGAATGGTCTATTGTTAGTTCTCTCAGCAAAAGTTCTGTGTTACTGGGTGGATTGCCTCACATTCACCCAGTACGCTGAGAGTTATGGCATATCCTGTAACTTCCCAGCAAAGGAACACAGAAATTTTAAGTGTTGTTTCTTATTATATCTCAAAATATATTTCCTTTGTGTTTGTGGAAAAAGAAGGAAGAATGACAGTAGATTAATAATACAGAGCTTTTTACTAATCTTTGCAATCATATCTTTGGGACTTTTGCTGCCATCATACAGTGCAATCACTTCATACAAGTGAGAAACCAGCATGGGGTACCCTAATAAAGTTCAGCACATAAATCAGCTAAGCCTGGACATGCTACATCAATCTTTCTGGTTGGTACTTTATTTTGATAGCTACTGTATTTGTGTCCTTTCAGATAATATTTGCCTAACACTAACATAATCGATCTAATTTGAGAGTAAAATTTAATGCTTTAAAATCTATACCTAAACTCCATATGTTATGTGCATTCTGCCAGTATTAACCCAGCTGAATGCTGTGAGGCATATTAATGAATCTCACCTGCAATTTGCTACTTGTTTTAAAAGAACTTTGTTGCAGAAGTTCTGCAGCCAATTCACTATGCGCGTCAAGTCAGCGGAACAACTCATTTCCTACTTCAATAAGACTCCAGTCTCTGGTTGGGATGGTCGGTTACCAGAAGAAATGGCTTGCTTAGGAAAGGAAGCACACAATTACCTTTCTTAGCTGGTCTATTATTCATTGTCAATCCAATGACCTTGCCATTTGTTTTTTCAGCATTGATTTGGAGTTTTCTTTTTCCTTGAAAGGGACACATCGCCTTCTCTTCTCCCTCCCCTCAGATAATTGTTTCTTTAAATTATGTAACTACTCATTTTCACAACAGCTTCTTAACTTACACTTGCACCTTTCCCTTGCTTCTCTCCTGTATTTGTGTATTGGTCAGCTCCTCAACTAGCATACACTGACCTAATTCCATCGACTCTGACAAACCCACTCCAAATCGTCTCAACCAAAGTTTAGCATATGTTCCCCCAAATTATTAGGTACCCACCTTGTGGAAGTCAAGTCTATTCAAGGCCTCGCATCTTAGAACATGAAAAAAGAAAATCATCTAAAGCTGCTGTACATACATTAATAGTAATTAGGAAGGTCTTCTCAGGAAGACATGCATCTTCCAACAGTCCAAAACATGTATTTTTAATGAACTTGTAGAAGGTCTTATTTACTCCAGATCTTTTCCTTTTTCTTTTCCCCACAGCTATATTTCTTGGTCTAATAAAAAGATTTCATGTCTCCCTGCCAAGCTTTCTCATCATTAGTAATTGTGAGTGAGCTAGCTGATGTTATCCTTAGACATTCTAGTGACACTTGGGACATAAAGCCATAAATTAGGTCACCTGTCCTCAGCAGACTGTCCATTTCCTTTCTGTATTTTTACCATGCTTCTACTAATACCCTCAGTACAGAGAAGGAAGAAAAATAATCTCATATGAAGAACTTTTTAAATTCAGGTTAAGAAAGGGGGAGAGGGTAAAGGAATATTTGAGCATTTTCTGCATCTGTGCTTTCTGTGGCACCCATCACTGAGAGGATTCCCTGATCTGTGTTTATTTTCCAGGACATCAATTTAATTTCTCTGTTTGAGTCCACTGTGTTTTCACCTATGGTTCTTTCTCTTGTTTTGGCGTTAACTGAAGCGGTATTTTTCTACAGCTTAGGCATATAAAATAATTTTCAGATATCTATCGCTACATGAAAGTCAAAATTAGAGCATTTTGCTATAGCAGACATTTGTTTTCTTTTATAGCTTTCCTGGCTGCTTGAGGGTAATACGATTGGAACAGGAGAGGTTTTGTAGTCTTGATATTCACTTATCATTTTACTGTAAATTTTGTGACAGTCTTCTGTTACTGCATTTATCTACACGTCTGGGCAATCAAAAAACACCCATGAAGTATTCAATTCAATCCTGGCAGAAACAGCACAATGCCTTTGGACACTAATGCATATTGCACCTAGTAATATCATAATAAGACCTGAGACTACATTTTCTTCTTCAACACCCTCAAACAGCTTTAAGAGTATGGCAAGGCACTAGATCTTGTTATAAACTCACTCATACTGAGCCTTCATTTCTTTCATTCTTCAGCTTCATTGGGATGATAAAGGATTGTTTGTCTCACCTTACTCAAAGTTTTAGGTCTTTTTACCATTTTTAATTTTAATTTAAGGAGGATGCCTCTCGTTAAATACATTTTCCTTTGACTTGCTGTCCATGTGGAGGAAATGCAGCCAAGTTTGTTGAACTGAATCAACTAAATATCACGAATACACACTCACCTCTACCCCCTCACACAGACAGACCAGGCATCAGCACTAGCTACTGAGATGCATAATGGCAAATGGTATTTCACAAATAATGTTTTTCCTGACCCACCTGAACTTGTTATGCCTGCCCTAAGTGTACTGAACTTGCTCAGAGTCTTCCCAGTGGTGTCTCTAAAGCCAAGTCAGTGTGGGTATACACAGTTTGAGAGATAATGAGTGGAGAAGTGACAACTAACTCTGCTTAAAAATATGCATTACAAAAGCATTTCTCTAACACTGCTAAACAACATCTCTGAGATAACACTAACTTTAACAGAATCACAAATAACTATCTCAGAAATACACAGGTTTGCCTCAGTAAAAGTGACAGTAACCTTTATTTAGCCCTTACCTAAAAAGACTAAAGGAATGTCCCTGAGACCAAGAAATTATTCATAGACAGACAGGGTCAAAGTCCTTTAAAACAATGCAGATTGCAGAACTTCTTTTAATTTTTACTGCCACATTCTGTTCTTGATCCTAAACCAGTCTTGATCCTAATACTCAGAACATACCACTGCAAAAATCATCAAGGAAAAGGAAAAGGAAAAGAAAAAGAAAAAGGAAAAGGAAAAGGAAAAGAAAAAGGAAAAGGAAAAGGAAAAGAAAAGGAAAAAAAAAGAAAAAGAAAAAGAAAAAGAAAAAGCAAAAGCAAAAGAAAAAGAAAAAGAAAAAGAAAAAAAAGAAAAAGAAGTCCCCCTCTGTAAGAATTTTGACTCCAGTGCTTCAGTGTAACTCACAAGTACTGACACAAGAGACTTTGGCTTACTATCATTAAGAATGAGTTAGAATAAACTGTGAATCCCAAAGCTCTAGTTAATAGAAGCATAAAGAGAAAATTGGCAGGTAGCAGTTAGACAGTGGGCTGAACGGCTGCCATTGACAATGCCTGTAAATAGATTTTTCAAAGACAAACACATTTTATTGCATACAAACATAATGCATTTTTCCACTTTGGGCTAGTAAGAGATTATAATTTTTTTAAGAAACATGGAGAACAACCACTTTACAAGTTTCTTACAGAAGCAGGTTCTGTCACTGTATTTTTATTCTACTTCCCATATGCTTCTCATGCCTGTTTGATGCAGAACAACATGCTACTGATGTGCAGTTCTAACTGCACCTTAGACATGCATAACACAAAACTACATTTATAAGCACTTTGAAAAGTAAATCTTAAATGTCTTGTGTTAAGTAGAATCTGAGCATGAACAGGGGTAGGTCATTTGCTGCAACTCCTGTATAATGCTCACTCTCCAACTTGGGTTTGGCAAAAGCAGCAGCCATCACTGCAGGAGGTGCCTGAAAACGGCTGTTGAGTAGTGCTCTTAATGTCCTTATCCATTAAGGCTCCAGAATAGCAGGACAACACTTAAGTGGGATTTTCAAAACCACTTGGCATGTGTCAAACTTCTTTCCATTGAGGTCAACAGCAGTTTCACCTTTGCCCCTTGTAAGAGCATGATTAGACCAGTGCTAAAGTGCTTTCACCTGCCTAATGATGTCCACGCACAACCATTAATACAGATGCAAAATGAAGACTGCCTATCCAGACACCAACAACTGCCAACTTCAGATTACATTTAACTCAGATTTGGGCACCTTGGCTCATCAAAGCATGATGGAGGTGGACGCAAAAGGGTGTCATGCTCTCTCTGTTAAAGTCCAAAACAACCAACCTGTTGGAGTGGATTTACAGTATTTCCCTCACTAAACCAGCCTGAGAACCAACTACACTTTGCATCATTCCTTACACTTGAATTATTCCTGCCAGCTTGTCCTGGTTTCAGCTGGGATAGAGTTAACTGTCTTCCTAGTAGCTGGTACAGTGCTATGTTTTGAGTTCAGTATGTGAAGAATGTTGATAACACTGATGTTTTCAGTTGTTGCTCAGTAGTGTTTAGACTACAGTCAAGGATTTTTCAGCTTCTCATGCCCAGCCAGGGCACCTGACCCAAACTGGCCAACAGTGTATTCCATACCATGTGATGTCCCATCTAGTTTAGGAACTGGGAAGTGGGGGGCAGGGATTCGCCGCTCGGGGACTGGCTGGGTGTCGGTCGGCGGGTGGTGAGCAATTGCCCTGTGCATCATTTGTACATTCCAATCCTTTTATTACTACTGTTGTCATTTTATTAGTGTTATCATTATCATTATTGGTTTCTTTTTTTCTGTTCTATTAAACCGTTCTTATCTCAACCCAGGAGTTTTACTTCTTTTCCTGATTTTCTCCCCATCCCACTGGATGGGGGGGGAGTGAGTGAGTGGCTGCGTGGTGCTTAGCTGCTGGCTGGGGTTAAACCACGACACAGCTTAAGTGGGTTAGTACAAATGTAAAATGCTAGTTGAAAAAGAATACATCTTTTGGTAAATCCTGCTCACTGTGTAGGATGTCTGATTTCCACCTTTATGGGGCATATAAGAACCTGGTCTGCTGATATTTTACTGGAAGATGTTCTCTCAAAAAATACTATCTTCAGGATGGAAGGTGCCTTGAAAGAGAAACTTGAAGGAGGTATACGAGACTTAGGCAAAGACAGAAAGCAGGTGAAAAGTGCAATAGCAGGTGGAAAAGAAGAAACAAAGATGTACTACTAGAAAAGAAATTAAAAGGGGAAAAAACCAGGACTGGCATGCAGCACACAGCAAGGATATGAAGCAGAAAGAAACAAGTCTCTTTGGCAACCTTTTTGTTCGTGTTGGCTTGCAAACAAATATGTTGATTTAGTGAGCTTTGGAGTAGTTTTTGTTTATTCATTTTTGCCTTTCGGAAATCAACAGCTTTCAGTCTTAAAGTCTGAGCAAAATTCAAAGGCTTCGGAACGCAAGCGATACAAAGTGACATATAGCAAAGAAAGGAATATTGTGTTATAAGGCTAAATACACCATGCAGACAGTTCCAATTACTCAAGTTTCAATATATGACCAATCTCAGAACAGCAAGATTAAAAGAAAGATAAAATGAGTGAATGTCACTGAAAAATCCCTGTAGTTACGTTTCTATGCCAAACAAAGCTAGAAACCAAAAGGTCAGATGCCTTTGTTTGGAAGTGGCGTTGTAAGCAAAGAGTTTAAGGCCAGCCACACCTGCCTTCTCCTTTGCTGTACTGAGGCAAATGATTGTAAGAAATCTACACCATACATCAAACTTGCAGCAAAACCACAATTCAGGCAATAATCTTGTAGGTTTTCATTACAAAATGGACTATTAGGATTAATGTTTTCGGAGGTCACTTTGTTTAAATGCTATTTTGCTCAGTGTGAGCTCATGTTGTTCCAGCAGTGGGAATGATGACTGTTCTGAATGCTTTCAGATGAAAGCCACAATGAAGTGCTAAAACCCACCTATAGGATGATGTGACCACATGTGTGAGCTTGGGATAGGGGTAAGAAAGGCTGGCTACTAACTTTTCGTCTGAATAGCTGACTTCACAGTCCAGTTGTCTTTATTTGACTCGATGAAATTGCTGTTCTGAAGCCCACTGGAATCAAGATCTCCATGAAACTATACCCAGGTTTGGATCAGACTCTAGAGGTTTTCTTCATTCTTAGCAAGCCACAGCATGGCTGGATAGAGAGAATTCACTTGATCCAGCTGCCTATTAGAGAATCTACATTCAGGTACACAAAAAAGCTATAAGCAGCTCTACCCCTTGTCTCCAGGGAAATCGCTTTTCATTTTAGATATGTTGATGGATCATAGGGCAAGAGCTGTGGCACACAGGATGAGCTATTAGTGAGTTTGTCCCATTAAGTTATCTGCACTTCAGATAGAGAGAAAAAAGTTTCATTTGCCTTAAAGGCAGAAATGTTCCACCAGAGTGGAATGATTGACTGACCTTGGAGCACTAAGGCTGATCGTTTGGCGCTAGTGTAAATGAAAAATTCATCATTACCGATGATTTTTGACTGCCAGAAAAACCAAATATTAATATGGTTTAATACAGCACCATTGAAAATCCAGAATGCAATAAAACTTTCATATCATGCTAGGACAAGGATTTCTCTGTGTTATTCATTGAAAAAGTAGGATATTCTCCCTCTCTATTTCAAGTCATTCTTTCTGGAGCTGAAACAATATGGTATTTCACTGAGTACCTTTCACCACCCTTTCAATATATGGACTCACAGGTATTCTCAGTCTTTCATAAATGATAAAACTTTTGTAGGCATCTTACCACAAATTCTGAGCACAGAGTCCTTGGATTATTTCCCCAAGAAATACTTGCATACATGCTGTGTAAGTGCAACAGCCTGTGAGGTACTTTGGCACTAGGAAACTCCACTGCAGTGTAAAAGCTGAAATAGAAAAAGGGATTCTTTCCTGAGACAGGTGATGGTGACCTTTAGAGGCTTAGAGCTGATAAACAGCCCAAGTCTATGACATACAATCTCTATACATGAGACCCTCAAAGGTCATGAGTCAAAGACACGTTTTCATATTTTTCCTAACCTGAAATTGGGATGCCACTTGTAGAAAAGAAATAATAGTCTACCTTGGAATAATGTAAAATATGAACTAGCCACAGGGGATTCACATTTTCTAATTAAATGCCGATTAAAATCAATTAAGAAGCTATAGCAATTCTGCAGTAATGAGAGAAGTCATATTATTACCTCTGCATTAAGTACTGTATCATCCACTAATTTCATTTAATCACAGTGAATTTTTTTTTGTTAATACAAGGACCTAGACTAATATTGTAGTAGATTTGAACAATGAATCATACAGGCTCAGTGTTTCCTAGCGAAAGTAACACATTTTCCTGTATACTACATGCGATGGTGACTCTAAATGTGATTCTGTGACAACTGTAAGAGGTGTCACCTCCATTTTTTAATTCCTTCATGTTTTAATAGTGTTTTTGAACTCTATGGATTGCTAGTAGTAAATTTTACTTGTCCTATTAAAATGCAGGTAGAATTATAAACAGTTGTGATACAAGACTTACAAAATCTTTGCTTTTTTGCTTGCAAAAATCTTAAGGCTCCAGTGATGAACAAGAAAAAGCACAAAGATGAAGCCAATATGTAATCTAGTAAGAGAATAGAAGTAGGTATATTAATCAAAATGTTAGGGGAGGAGACAAAAGACCCAAACATCTTCATGGCCATACAATGTCCTAACTTTCCAAACACAAGAATCATGAATGGGCAAGAAAACAAAGCTGGATCTTTCCATTTGTCTATAGAAAAGAGCAAATAATCTTGTGGTCTGGGTAGTACAGT
The DNA here is from genome assembly GCF_947461875.1 of Haliaeetus albicilla. Classification (NCBI taxonomy): domain Eukaryota; kingdom Metazoa; phylum Chordata; class Aves; order Accipitriformes; family Accipitridae; genus Haliaeetus; species Haliaeetus albicilla. Next base: position 20,062,715 of record NC_091491.1, on the reverse strand, counting down.
CCCAACTTCAGACAAAAGTAGGAAAGACATACCTTCAAGAATTCTCCAGGACGCATGAACCCTGGACTAGGTTCAAATAGCTAATTAGCCTCCTTATAAGCAACTGAAAGGCTGCAGAAGTTAAAGAGGCTTTCTCTTATTCAGTATTAATGTTGATAACATGCTTTGTTGTTTTTTTGCTTTGTAACTTAGTCCAATTATTGCAAATCTACGTTGCCTTAGCAAGCGATAAAGCTGATTGTCTAGTAACCTATAGATAGCATAGCATCTCTGCTTCTTCAGGCAAATGCAAATAATTCATTACTCAGGGGGCACTGGCAAATTCCTGGAGTGTGTCATCCTATTGGATATGGGGCCAGGAGGTTTCTGAATATTTGAAGGAGCCTGTCACAGAGCTGCACAAGTTTGTTTGTAGAGTTTAACACGCCTTGCCCATCTGTGGAGAAGAGGGGCTTGAGTCTCTTCACCAATGGGAAGAATAAGGTGAGGACCTGAAACTCAGAGCTCAGGCTTTGCATTTCCCTTGTTGGTTTGTTTCTGGTATCTGATTTTTAACTTGTTTCCTGTTGGATTCACTTGTACAAAACCTATCTATCTGGCTTGTTGAAGCAGCTATACACTGTGTACGCTAGTGCTTTCTTAGGCAATGGAGTCTGCAAGTAATGCAGAGCCCTGCAGTAGCCAGGGCACTTATTAAAGAGGCATTTACGAGTGTGTCTATCAGAGCTAAATTATAAGCTTCTCACTCTTACTGGCCACTAAACATAAAGGTGTCTTAAAATGCTTTATAGTGATTATAGTGCTAGGCTGAATGGTGCTGACAATTTATTCATGGCTACTGATATGATAATTTTTAATGTGATTTCCATACTTCACTAAGCACCCCTCCCCCCCCCAAAGCGAGGTCTCTGTAAGACATGCTTCTTTGCTCTGTAATTACACAGAAAGCTGGAACAGAACAGTATCTACAACTATGTTTAGAAACCTTACTGAAACTAGAGTGGGAAAGGGAACAAATACTGTCTTCCAGACTGGCACTGCTTACCACGCTAATACTTGACAAAGAACCGGTACGATTGCTGTGGTGCCACAAAGCGTTCAAGAACTTGGGACCTGCCATACTGGATCCAGTCCAGGTGGTCTTGCAGCTCATCTCTAGGGTGTCCAGCGCAAGCCATTCATGCAGAGGTACCAGGAACAGCACAGGAAGGTGGGAGAAACGAAGTGCTTATGTTGATCGCTATTTTAGAACATAAAGTCATCAGTACAGAGCCGGTGTTCCTGGCGGGTGAAGAAATACTACACTTTATCCTCAATTTAAATGGAGCATGGTGACGCAGAGAGGATAAGCAACTCATCCAATAATTTGTGGTGACTTAGGGAGCTGAACATGGGATAAATCTGGCAATATGATTCTCACCACTTTACTGGGAATGAGTATTGTATAACGCTGGATATATTATTTTCAGAACACTCAGTCCCTCCTGAATATTGCTGAAGTCTTTACTATTGGGACCCTCTGGAAGGCCAGGCCGTGCTATGGAGCCCGAGCAAATCTCTACCAGCCCATAAGGGCTGCAATCCCACATACCCTGGAAACCTAGGCATGGACACTATAGTGATCCATGGGGTTTAGGTGATGAGAAAAATCAGAGGATGAAAGAGAGGACCATTAATGAGCAAAGAAATGTTCTGCAAAATGTCTTTAAAATGAAACCTGTAGTGTTTATCTGTATCTCATCCTCGGAAACTTATAGCTGCTCCAAAAGCCTCGCCCAGAATCACCAAGCTCACAGCCTGGGCAATTCAAATAACTTTCTGTTCAATGAGAGGAAACTAATCCACCTGAGTTCTCCTCATTTTGGGATGAGCCTTTATGCTTGGATGAAGATGAAAATCTGAAGAGGGATTGGTAGTACAACATGCTACTGACAGAAACAACACTTTGAACGGTGTACATTGTCAAAAAAATTTCCATGTTGGCTTTTTATTAAAAAGCTTGCTAACATTTGCTAGGACTGACAGAGAGAAGGAAATGTCTTGCAGCAGTCAAGGCTCATAGGGCAATTGTTACAGTTTAGAGCTCATAATTTTCCCTCTTTTTATTATTCTTCAGCCTGCTGTGGCTGACACTATGCATAACCAGCTCACAGTCGCTTCCTTATCACATTTGATTTCCCATGTTTCACCCTGTGGATTTTATCCTGCTAATGAAACCTAGGCTGTTTGTCCTCAGGTATTCACATGGTCCCCATTGCTAGAGAGCCTGAAGACCTGAACATCGTAATGGAGCCTTACAAATTTCACTGGCTGCTTCTGAACCACCGGAGATGAAAATAAAGACTTTAAGTCATTCAGGCTGGGTCACTGGTGTTGTGTATCAATTATGCAGATTCCCTCAAATGGATTCTGAAAGCATCTGTCACACATGAAAGAAAAGCTCTGTGAGCCTTTGCCAACAAAAGTGTCTTTTGTTCCCTGATAACTTTGTATATAAAGGTGTGAAACAAGACGGTTTAAACAGGCTTTCCTACTACATCGAGCAAGCAAAGCCTATCGCAGGGATTTGGGGAAGATAGCTTTTCATACATTCTGAGCACTGGATGGGTGAGGTGGGGGCTGGCTACCCCCAGCCCAGGACTCACCCTGCGGCAGTTCTCACTGAGGGAACAGCATAAAGGGAATTCTGTTCCCTCCCTGTGCACACAGGAACTCTCCGAGAGGAAATGTGCACAAGCACAAGGCTATGAAAGTTTCAAAGACTGTATAATGAGAGTGATACGCTGATAATCAGCTTAATTCCCATTTCAAACACCTAAGTCCCTTTGTGAATCTGGCCCTATAGACTTAATCCTGCATATAGTTTAATTAGCTTAATTGTTGACCACGTCTGGTAAAGGGAGGGTGGGGAGGACAGCGTGCTCTGGGGAAACTGTCCACACCCAGCAGGTCAAAGAAAAGCTTATGTTGGATAGAGCTTGGAGGGCTCTAAATGGAAATGGCTTTGTTTAAACAAGAAGCCTGGGAAGAGGCTGCAGAAGTTTGTGTTCAGATAGGCAGAAGTAACCGGGACTGAATGAAGAGGAACTTTTTAAAGCTTTTCAGGACCAGAATGATCCCATGCCCAGGGCACTGAGGATCGTTTTTACATTCTTGTCTCCAGATAAATGTCTAATTTCACTATTTATGACTAGGGAAGTGAGCATGTGAGGATTTTATGACTTATTTCAGTTCACTCTGAAAGAGTATAGCTTAGGCTTGGCTATATTTCCTCCACGTGTCACTTTTCTTCATACTTTAACTGGGACAGGGTCCATGTGCTTGTTCTTCTCTTGTAGCTTCAGTCATCTTGCAGGATCAAGTTCATACTGCTTAGCAACTGCTTCCTGACATGCAGGAAGAATTTGAGGCTGTGAATGAGGTCGTCATGTGGAGGAGACTCTCAGATCCATGATAAGGGCTGTGGGACCAGACCCACTGCTGATGCCTTTGCAGGGACAAAAGCTGCCACATGCTCCTCTAGCACCACAGCTGACCTTTAATCACTCTACAGTTCAGGTGCCTGAAGTCACATTTTTCCACTATAAATCACCAATAACCTGGCAAAAGAAGCACTTGAGTATCTTCCTTTGTGTAAGAACAGTAAGATAGAAGTTGGCCTTCTCTGGGGCCAAGTATTCCCTTGTCTGGGAAAGTATTTTCTGTTGAATACAGGAAGCATGCAGTTTTACTTTACGTAGAAAAAGTCAGGTGTGTAATTAAATGAATATCTACCTAAGACTAAGTATCCATATAAACCTTTAATTAGGTGATTAAGAATGCCAGAACTGAAGTTGATTTTGGAATTTTTTCTTTACCCTAGTATGCATGGTTAAATGAGGAGAAAGTTGGGTCTACCAAGCTGTCTCAGTTTATAGAATACTCATTAAAAATTAAAATAAGCTATCCTTCTACAGTGAACAAACCATTAAATACAACGTCTATAAATATTTACTCATATGAAAAAATTCGTAATCCAAAGAGTTTGAGAAACATGGTCTTGTTTTACTTGTCCTACTATAAAAAGAAGCCAAGCCTGCCCAAACTGATCAAGCTGCCTTTCTAATGTTGCAAACATGCGTATGGAATTGGTTTTCACATTTTCCCACGTTGTCCCAGAGGACAGCATCATATTACATTATACACCACAGCCACAAACATTTGAACAGACATAAAGTTCATCCTGGCTGTTAGCTAATTATTCAGTCATTCAGGCAAGGCAGTTAAACTGGAGTCAGAGTAAACAGCAAGTACCAAGAACTTCAGTGAAACGAACCTTTCAAGAGCTAGTAGTCATCCGCGATCCAAGATCTTCATAGTACAAGCGAACTTACCAGACTCACCAGTACATTTAAAAGATTGGAAAAGGAAAACCGATATCCCCAAAATCCTCTCCTTGTCCCCCCAGCAGTGCTGTCAGTGTGGTTTGTGCAGCAGATGATCAATGCTTCCTTAGCAGTGGACACCTGGCTAGAGCTTGCACTTTCTCCTACCTAGCACAGCTCGTGTTGGAGGCAGGTCTCCACACGAGCTCAGCAAGGCTGCTCAGCTACCAGCCAGGTACTCTTCTCAGCCCATGGACTAAAAGGTAAATCTCCTGCTTTGGGGCTGTTCTCCTAAACGTAACATAAGTATAGACCAGATTGTACCAATTGAGAGAGACTGGGGCCTTCCAAATATGTGGAGCTACAGGCTTTAATGGTTTGAACCAAAGCCTGAAGATAGAGATCCCAAAATACACTATTTTGTAAGATGCCAATTTCACAGCAGGACCAGCGTCCTTCAGTGATTGTGTTCACATAGTCGCTGATCTACCTTTACAGTATGGGCAACTGCTGACCTGTGAAGCGTCCCTCTGAGTGCAGTGGCATTCTCCGTGTAAAGCTCTCATTTCACTGTCTGTGTCTGTTAAGTTGAACAAAATATCTGTCAAATACTCCACTCCTCTCCCACCAGTTACTTCACTTCCCTGTTATTTTGGGTCCTTACACCATACTCTTTGTTTAAAGTAGTACGTATTAGCATGTCTTCCTTGCCAGAACTTTACAATCTGTTCTGCCACTTCAGACAGGTGGTCTTTTTTTGGTAGACCATGCATCTCAGCTTCTTCTCTGTCCTGACAGTCTTTGACCCTCTGTACACGCTTTTCATGCTTCTAGCCAAATGGACACCTGTTTTCTCCTCCTTCCTCCTTATGGGAAGGTTTCAGCTAAGTGCTTATCAGACTCTGCTCTCTAACAGTCATTCAGTAACTCAACATATAAGAATTTTTTAGAGGAATTTTGTTTGACAGTTCATACAAAAGTCTCCTTTCCTCTTGAACACACTCATTCAAGCTTATTTTGCACTTAGCTATTCCTGTAAAAGTAAACATATGCAAATATGTTTTTTCATTTAAGGCATGACTATATTATTCTATCAATTAAGAACATCCTCATGTACTTTTCCCTGACAAGACTGTGGTCCAGATTTGCAATAAACACTCGTTACAGCAAGCTTAATTGACGCTTTAACACAAGCCTATTATCATTCAGTGTTTGCTAATATAGTCAGTGGCTAGAGTTTATATTTCTCACAAATGTAGTGTTTAATTTTCTCCCAGTGTTACCTCCCATTAGTGGATTTAGCTTATCAGAAAATGCAGCAAAAAACATATGCAGCTCCCAGCCTCTGACTGGACCGAGTCAATATTTTTCAGTTGGAATAAAAAGAAGTGAAGGCAGCTTTCTGAAAGGCCCCAAATCTTACTTTTTTTCTGGATTTTTTTTTAAATAAAAATAAACATTAATGAAAATACATTTGGCACAAATAATTTCTAGGACGTGGCAGCAGAAACATGAATCTAGCTCCTTTCAATCACATAAAGCCACCTGCTATGCCCTCAGGTTGTGGTTGCTTTTTTGTTGCACCTTTCTGTTGCTGGTTGCGTGAAAGATTAATAGGGGTAGGGGTGACTTGGCTTGAAAGGTTTCATGGGATTGTACATCAGCTGGGGTTATTTCACATGAAAATGATGCAAACACTGTTTGTCCTTTTGCACTATAACTCATACAGGAAGGGATATCAGTTTGTTGTCTAAAGCCATCTAGGGCCTGAGGAAAAATATTATTCATTTCAATTAATGTAGACAAATAGTCATTTAGACCCTCTCAGTATTACAGGAGAAAACTAAAACTGAAGATGGAGAAGCTTCATGCATCCATGGCTAGGTTTTCAGAATGAAGTTTAGATGAGCACACACACATGTGTGCATGAAAAGCATGTGTGATTGTACCCGTATTAACTTAAAGCATATGGAAATTATACCTTATAGCTCATGCTTTCTGGATCATTGGTGTTGGTGTGAGGCCACCGCTTCATTCAGCTTTTCTGCAAATACAGTGGAACATGTAAGATGTCTAGGAAAGATGGTCTTCTAAATGTCTTGTGAGATAATTTTGGCAGGGTGTATCCTTCTTAAAACCAACCAGTATTACAGAATAAATATACAGAGAAATATATTCTAATTTATTTTAAAAAATATTTTATACAGGCAAACACATCCACAGTGCATGTATGATTTTATGTACATATGTCTACATGTAAACTATATGCAAAACATGTATTCGGGTTTAAGTTAGAATATAGACACCTATAAATAGGAACTTACATATAAGTATGCAGATATATTAAAGAGGACTATAGTCTAGCTGTTAGTTTTATTTCGTAAGAAACATATGGGATTACGTTGGAGTACTTAATAATAGAGAGATACAATAAAGTCTACTGTATTTCAAGGTATAAAGCACCAATCTAATCAAGAGGAGGACATAGGTGTTCAGAAAGCTGTACAAACCTGTCAGTGTTAAAGCAGAATGACAGATATTTAGAGTGCTGTTTCCCAGGGGGTTGATCTACAGAGTTGCTACAGCAGGGATTGAGACAAAAATTCTGTGACACAGCATCCCAAGGCTTTGATTAATCCCAGCATGCAAACCCCATGCTGGTAAGGGCAAGGAGGGCGATGATGTATCAGTGCTGCAGACTGCAGTATAGTGTAAACGTACCCGAGCCATTTTAAATAACCTAAGTGGAAACCAGAGGCAGCCTTGATGCAGTAGCAGGAAGCACAGTGTCAGCTTAGATGCAGTGTAGACCCCTTCCTACCTAGAAAAGGGCTGCTGTAACTAGTCTGTGTCCAGCATCTGTGTACTGTACAGCAGTCTACTTTGAAGACGTATCTTAGCGCATATAGTTCAAAGCACAGAAACCCAACACTCTGTGCTTTGCCTTCTCGTGGGAAAGCCAAGACAGCGTTCTGTGCCACATGCTGCATGTTACTGCTGATACCTGATTTCACACTCACACGTTCAGTTCCTGAATATAACTTCTTTTTTAACTGTCTTGAGTTATCTAGACCTCAGCTACTTTTTTTTGCTGCAGAGAAATACAGAAGCAGCATGAAACTCATTCTGAGACTCTGTGTAGGGAATCCAGAGAGAGGCCCAATCCTTTTTGAAGAGGATTATCCATGTCCTCATTCCCTCTGCAGGGACAACAACAGAAGCTACTGCCATCAGGCCGTCTCCATTGCTCTGTCAAATCCAACAGGCAAGTTCCCTGCTGACACAACTCCATTAAAACCAATGGACTTTCGTCATTGGAGATTATAGCTTTAAAACTGTTTGCAAGGATTTCCCAAGAGAAAGAGCACAGATTGACCTTGAAAAGAAATTAAAGGCTCTGTTATTGATTGCCAATGCTTGAAATTCAACAACTGTAAGCTCAGGGAAGACCAACACCTGGAAAAAAAATTCCATGTATCCTATGGATAAAAATGATGCCTAAACAAAACAAGCACGCGTTTTTATGCTTAGTCCCCAGTGACAGTAATGTCATGTTTATGTATACACATACCTGTATTGTTGCTAAGGTCTTATACTAACTTGAGACCCCATGGTAGACAATGATATGGGTGCTCAGTCGATGAGTTAAATTTCATTAAGCACACTGTCTAAAAACTTAAAAAAACCCAACCCAAACAAACAAACAAAAAACAACCAAAAAACCAACCCAAACAAAACCCCCTGAAGTGTCACAACATCAATTTTAGGAAACTTCACTTCCGAAGTTTAGGTTTCTGCATTTGAAGTAACTCACATTAGAAATTAATGTGGATTAACTTTCCTTAGTATCTCTGCATACACATGCCCTAAGCACACAGTGAGGAATTAAAAACTAGACCTTCTTTTTCCATCACAGCTTCCCCCTCCTGCTATAGTTTCCAATGGAATCACCACCCTCTGTAGCTCAGCACAGCTGTCACTAAGTTCAATGAAGCTGTCACAGTTGGAACCTTGCATTGACTTAAACATGGGAACATGTGGAACCAGACATGTATAAGAGAAAAAGGCTACTCAAAATAAACATCTGGGGAAAAATGAAGGAGACATGAGAGCTCAGTGCCTTGCACACATCTCAAGCTGCTAACAGCTAGATTTGCAGTTATGGTGGGTAGACTGCACCAGGCTTAGCTGGAATCCGTCCCTGGGAATTTTTCGGAGTGCTGTCAACAGTATGCCTGGGCTGGATCTTATTTTAGCCACCCAGCTTAACCATCATCTGTCTAAAGCCAGAAATGATGCACTCTTCTTCCATTGCGGTTCCCTCCTGAGATCAAGAGACAGAAAACCATCCCTGCGTCTGTCACTGATTACTAGACAATCCCACCCATGGGCGAGGGGGAAGGATAAACAACATGCGGGGAGCTACACACGGTGACCAAGGAAATTCACTGCGCAGTGGAAGAACCAGGGGCTTACGTGCTCAGGTTACACAAGTACGTTGTCTTCGTTGTGTACCAACACACAGCCTGGCTAGCTGTCATCTTGGATTTCTGAGTGTTTGCTGATTTTAGTCTGTTTAACATTGAGGATGTGGCATGATTCACCAATGGATGCACTTCCCTTGCAAGACAAGCAACAGAATACTTCCCTCCAAGGAAAATTATGTTTCTGAGACACAGCAGACCATGCTGAATCCTCTCAGTCCTCTCCCAGTCACTGCTTCCCCATCCCCACATGGAGATGAGGAGTGAGCTTGTTCACATGAATAGATAAGACTTTGCTGAAAGACAAGGTAAAGAGATTTGGGGGGGTTCTGGCTGATTATTTGAAGCCTCAGCAGACTGAGTGGTTACCAATTAAGTATAAACAAAACTTGCATTTGTTTAAAAAAAAAAATCTTTGGTAAAATAAGAACTAATATTTTTTGTTTATCTTGGCCCATGCAATGATGTGTATTTTACAGTTAAAAAAAGCAAGAAGAGATGGAAGAATAACTTTTTAGGCAAAAATGTGAAGTACTCTTTGCAATTACTTTAAAAGGTAATTTTGACACCCCAGCCCCTGAAAATGAAAAAATGTTTCCTTTCAGAATGTTCCCTTCCTTTTCAGTAGCACAGAGAAAGGAAACGAGAGGCAATGGAAAAAAGAAGAAAAAACACCCCATTTTTTCCAAGACCTTGGATCACTTGGAATACAGAGTAATAGTAAAATTGGGCTGCTCACTTTCAGGAAGGATTAACATTTGCAACAGTCTGTGACAGCAGCCTGCAGGAGCCATTGCGTGCAGTGGATCCGAAACACATGCAGTAGTGCGGGAAGGGACTCAGGTCAGCAGCAGTCATCTGGCCTGCACCTCTGCCCACAGCAAGGACATTTAGAGAAGTCATTTACAGCAGAAAATATGTCTGAACCATGGTCCTCAGCACTGTCATCAGCATTTTATGCTTTTTCATTACCTCTTTAGGCACTGGCTGGGATGAGAACCTAAGCCTAAGTCTAGGTTCTTCAGCGGTATTTTTAGTCTGAACTGGAAACTTGTTTTCTGCAAGCTAGCTCAGACATGTTTATAAAAATTGCAGTCACTCAGCAAGGGCTTATTTTTTAACACCTTTAGAAAAGGCCTTCAAATAGCTTCCTGGTTCTCTCTGGCTGTTACAGAATTAGGTGTTGCATCTGATTTGGCTCTTCTGTAGATCCCACTGGCCACCCCTGATAACCCTGTTAACATGATACCAAACATGTTCTGCCTCAGGTTCACCTTTGTGAATTTGGGAAAAAAAATCCTTAGTATTTCTTCAATGAAAGAAACCCTGCAACCACAACTATTCTGTCTTGAATACTTGACTTTCACAGAACAGTGCCTTAATCAATAATCAAGACAACAGCTTTGAATGCATACAAATCATGCAGGTCTACTTCACTACAGCTATAAGCTGTAGTTTATTTTTTAGCTGATAAACATTTTCCAACAGACTGTATGTTAATGACATGGCTGCTGACAAAACAAGCTACCTTCACCCTGAGCTGCTTCCAGATGCTAAACAAAGCCTTAATACACCCGGACTATCCTTAAAGGTAACTATCTCTACACCTGTACGAATGATTTAACATACAGTGCTGTACATTCAGCATCACTGGTATATAAGATATTACCTCTGAATATGGAATGAAAATTTCTGATCAAAGCATAAACAGAATACGAGAGTAACAGCTTCCATGAAGTTCTGCAGCTGGTTTATTCAGCAGTTGCAGAGACTGTGCAGGAGTTTTCACTTTTTTTCCCCAAGATAACCATTTCAGAGTGTATTCTCTCTCTATACAGAAGATTTCTTCCAGATTATTTGTTTCACACCTATGCACCTGCCACAATGTATAGAATGAAAATAAATTCTGGGAGAGTCTTGCTGTTGGAAGAATATTGTAATCTCAAACGAGTGTTGTCTAGTCCTTGACATTTTGTCATATAAATATTATAGCCACAATTTCTTTGATGAAGCCAGAGAAAGATGCCAAATCAGATTACACCTTTGCAGACTTCTTCATTTGTAAATAAATAAGTAATAAAAAGCCACTACGTTCTCTTTCAAAGACAGATATATGTATTGGTAGAAATAAAGCAACTCTTAAGATAATGCTTTAGCAAAGAAACAAGCACAATCCTGGTTAATTCACCATCTAATACTAATGGGAAGGGGTTGGGATCATGAAAGATGTCAATAACTCAGGAGTCTATACCTGGAATGATTCCGTAATTTTAAAAAAAAAGTGAAAGGGGAAAAAAAAAATGTGTTCAGGGAAGCACAGAAAAGCATTGCTACAACAGAAAAACAAATCAAACACTGATCAATATCACTGTGGTCACCCGTTAACAAAGACTCGTGATGTGTTTTGAAATGTACTTTGTATTGAAGCCATATTTTCCCATTTCCCTGATGCCTTATGGTAATGAAACACATATGAAATAATTCCTGCAAGAAGGATAGTCCTCCTCCTCCTATTTTCCTTTTATACATACTTTGTGGTGGTGCCTAAATTGCAGATGAGGGTTGGAAAACTGTGCTTACAGCTAGATCTGACTGGAGATGACAGAAAGCCATACCAATGATAGATCTGAAGGACTTCAAAACAGGATTCAAGCAGAGTCAGTTCAGTCACATTTTGGAGACGTTAGTGTCTTTGTTTCAAGCAGCTTCTGTCCTTCCCTCTCCATTCATACAGAGCCTGGAAGGCAGAGAGCAGGGGGGGAGACTATTTTGACTTCTTGACTGTGGAAGAGTATAGTGAAAGAATATTCTTTTAAATACAAGGACCTGAATTTTAAGATCTCCTGCAGTCTGTCTCATTTACAAGAACTATTAACATCCTAGTAAACCCCGTGTTTGCTCATCCCATTGCCAGATGCATGCAGTTTCTCAGGGTAGCGAAGCTGCTAAGCACTGTTAAGACACTGATACTGCTGCCTAACTCATATCCTTTAAGAGGCAACTGCTATACATTAGCATAGCTTTTGGGAATTGGTATCACCACACACACCAGGGCACTGCTCAGTGGTGCTCCTGCTCATGCACAACCTGACAGCAGCGCAGCTACGGCCACACAGCACCTGTAGGTACACCGACCAGCTGGCCCAAAGATAGGACTGTGCTGACACGGTCACTCTTGCTTTCATGAACTGACACCCCCAACATGACACCAACCTGCACGGCAGAAAGACATCCCTGTGCAGCACAGTTATCTCTGCTGCCCTGGCACCTACAAACACCAGCAAAGCAGGAGGTCCCATTTTGCTTAATTCTGTAACTACCCAAAAAAGCCAGAGCTGCTTCTGACATATCTCAGGAAGAGGTAACAGGAGGCTGGGTTACAACAGGAATCAAGCAGGTGATGAAAAACAAAACAAAACAAACCACACACACTGAAACACACTTAGTCCCTCTGATCTCCTATTGTTGTAATAGGAGTCAAAGCCGCTATCGAGCAGTCCAAGAGCATGACTAACAACAGATTTAATTGCAGGTTGAGCCTCTGCTCTTTTAGTTCAGGCAAAGATCTAGAAAGGCATGTTTTGGCTAGCCTGTACTTGCAGGATGCTAACTGAAAGCATCTTTCTGTTTCAGATCAATATAGCTGCATGCAAGACCCTTCTCAAGGCAGCCTGTACCCAGAGCAGCGAGATCTTTGCTAAAGTATGAATGCAAGACATGCCATTTTCTGCAGCATAGGGTAATGAATGAAAATGTAATGGTAATCAAATCAGACTCAAGTGTTTTAAAGAAAACCAATTTTTTTTGTTATCTTTGAAGGCTTTGAGCAGTAGCAGTCTCTCTCCCTTACCTTTAGTGGAGGACTTTGCAGCAGAAGCGACCCCCACATGTGGGGCTGGGTTCCATCCCTTGACAGCTTGACTAGGGTGAGTACATGTTTTTGTCTAGGGACTGCACTTGCCTCCCTGGGCCAGATAAATACTTGGAAAAGGAAACTTTGTGCTGTCACCACACCCCATTTCCAGGGAAGCTAGCTGCCAAGCAAAGCTCTCTTAGAAGCAGCTTTGCATAGAGAATACAAAAGGAAAAAAAAAATCAGTACGTTTTCCTGATTGCAATGACTTAATACAAATATACCATATTATATAGGGTACTACTTAGTTCAATGTCTTATCTTTAAAAAAAGAAAATAAAATCCATGGCTTCTTTTGGAAACCATCCATATTTTCTTCAGATGTGGTTTACAGTCTGGGGTTTCCAACTGGAAATATTCTGACAAGGATCTGATTTTCAGGATAGTTTTTCATTCCTTTCAGAGAATCTCTATAAGGTATTTCAGATGGGAATTTTAGGGATGTCTGTGGAGTGGAGACTTGTCACTAGTAAAGGTTTGAACTATAAGGGAAAGGAGATTATAATCTATACCCACGTAATAGCGACTGTGCTAGCAACACACAGAGAGAACAGAGTGGAAAAGAGCCCCATGCCCTATGCCATGGTACAGGCTGCCTCACCTGTGACTATTGTCCTGCTCAAGAACCCCTCATGAAGACTTGTCTCCACACAATTTGCCTATGTTTTACTTGAAGTATATCATTGTCTAACTTGAGGAGGCAATTTCTAGTTTTGTTCACAGTTGGTCTACATGTTAGAACAGTGGCAGAGAGAAAAATCAGCATGAGCATGCTACCTCTTTTCAGCTGAAAACAACCCTGCCATTCACCAAGCTTTGATGTTAAAACCCAAACACAAAAAAATCCATGTTTTTCTAGCCACGTCACCCTTTTCTGATTAGACTCTGAGATCTCACACCATTCCCATTGCAAATAGCTCCCCTTCTTCACAAGCTCTAAAGAAAATTCACAAGAGCCTTTCCGCTATCTAATACAACTGGTGCCCTTCTAGCTCCTGCGATGCCAGCTGCTGCTCTCACAGATCAAGGTGACAAGCTTCCACCTTCTGCAGAGAACAGTATTTTGACATGGCATTGCAAAGACAGGAGACGCAGGGACAACCTATGGCATCATTTAGCAGCAAGCTAATGCTGGCTTTGGCCAACTTGCAGATAGCATGACATATGTTCACAGCCATTTTGCTACCTTTAAGGATGATCTTAATGAAGGAAAGTTTGTGGAAAAAGGTAATATCTTTGATTGAAAAAAAATAAACCAAGTCTTCAAGCACACAAGTCTCTCTTTGAGTCTGAACTAGATAAAAGAACATAAGTAATTTAGGATAAGGCTGAGCCCAGGTTAGCCATGGAAGGAAGGAATATGCATACATGATCATTTAGATTGTTTTCTTTCTGAGCTCACATAAAAACTGACCTCAGTGCAAAGTTTTCATAGGGACAAGTGAAAATCATAACAAGCTCTCTGGAAGCAAAACTCCATGACCTCCAGGGTTATTGCAACTCTCATACTTTTTTTTTGTGACTAGGGCACATTATATCACCTGCCAAACTTTTTGTTGTTCACAGTAAAAGGGCAAAGTGCTTAATAAGAAAAGATAGAGCAGATGTGTTTTAGATAAAACTGCATTTTTGATCTGGTCACTGGCTTTATGAATACCATTCTAATTACTTCATAAATTTTCAGTGAGTTTTAATCCTACTTGCACTTCTAGTAATTTACTTTCAACCACATTTTAATTAGCTAGAGGTGTAAAAAACACTTTTGAAAAGCCCTCTTCAGACACAAAACAACATCAGAATACAGTGCATACTTTGACACAAAAACCTCGACAATGCTTGCTTTTATAAATCATGTTGCTTTGAGGTAGACAAAGACAGATTGCAGAAAAGCCTCACCCTGAACTCCCTAGAACCACAACCCCACACCTCACCTTCATCCCAGCCTGTTATATGGCACTACTGTTCTAGCTACAAATTTAAGCCAGAGTTTTCAGGTGTGACCCATTTGCCTCATTGCCAGACAAAACCCTTTCCTGCTCCAGGTGTACTCTATCATGCAGCAATAAAAACAAACCCTCAGAAGGCAAATCTTCTCGTCAATCCTACCCAGTTAATTTCAGTTGCATTAGCCAGCTAAACCAAGTCTCCCCCCTGCTCTCTGAGGCTCTTTCAGGTCAATTCCTGATTTCCAGTGAGTTACCATGTCCATAGTCTGGCTCATACAGTTTTAGGGACTTGTTTACCTATCAGGTATCAGTTCTGATTTATCACCCTGCAATGTCTGAAATTCTTTTCCACTAATGACAGCAGCAACAACCTTGACTCTCCAGAGCTTTGACACGTAGCAAATTAAAACCGTGGGGTAATGGCTGCTTCCCTGACCCTGACAACATGTTACCTAGAAAATAGCCTACTATGCTTATGCCTACAAGAGGATTCAAATATTCCCTTCTTATAGATTCATGTTTATAGGCAGGGATTTTCAGAAAGAGTACAGAAACTCCATTGGCAAAAGATTATTTTTAACTGTAAAGGTGTAGCTGTCAGCTTGTAGAGGTACAGTTTTAACAAGCAACAAGGAGATGAAGGTTCTCAGTCTCCTGGATCTGCATGGGGGACCTCGTAAACTGTTCCCAAGGTAAACGAGTAGAACAGTCAGGGCCAGAAATTTTGAAAAGTTCATATTGAGGAAACCTGCCTGGATATGACGTACTAGTTGAAATCTGGTCTCTCAAGCCCTCCTTTCATTTTCAGCAAGTCCTAACATGCAGTGGTGCAAATTATAGAGAGCGCCAGTAAATAACAGAATATGAGATGTGGAATAAAGAGGGAACAGGGGTTTTCAGGGGATTTGTTTTTCTAGCGGTATACTCAAGCCCTGGTCATAGCGCATTGGTGGACTCAGTAGACACCTTTTCAGATGTTTACCATCCAAGTTCTGCTCTTCCACTTGTGCCAGGCCACTGAACATCAAATGGATGTTTGGTGTGTCAGGACAGCTCTGCTAAAAGCCGAGCTCCTTTTCGTTATCATACAGAGCAGCATGGAGGGAAAAGCATGTGTTCCTCGGTCTGCAGCAGAGACGCTCCTTTCCCTTTAGAGATACCTGTCTGGCAGCTAGTTTCTCTTTTCAGATGCAGTTTTTCTGGAGGTGATAATCTCTGATTACCTCAGAAGTACCTGATGCTGCAGTTTAGTAATGAATGCTTAGGTTATTCTCTGAACAGGCTATGACTCTCCTTAGCTTGAGTAGATGGGATTTCATGCTACTCCACATTCTTTTCTTTCAAATCTTTTCCTCACGTAAGGAATACTGGTTTGCTTGCTGCCACCACTAAATAAATAGTAAACAGAGAGAGCTCTGAAGTTAGTCAACCTGGAGAGTTCAGAAGCTTCTCAAAAATTGCAGGGTAAATGTATGAATATCCATATCATGTCAACTAACAGTCTCTGTATCTTGGATGCTTTTCAAAAAGCAGCCTGGAGTCAGTAAGTCATACTGACACGTTACCGATTTTGGCCCTAATTGACGATCTGTCTGAAAAGAACAAAGCTGCTACTTTGGTTTTTGGTTTTGAGACTGACCACAAATGTTCGTGTCCTAAGCCTGCTGGATTTTATTTGACTGCTCTCAGTAACAGAAATACCTCAGTATACAGCAGTGCCAAGAAGCCAGACTGAAACCATACTGTATTCAAGACACTGCACAGAGACAAGAGTACAAATAGCCAGAAAAAGGGGGAGAGGTGAAGACATTTAGCAATGGGTAAAGCAACTAGTAAAAGAGCACATGCCTGGTCAGCAGAGGCACTTAAAGCACTGACAGCTTTTCCCTAGTGGACTTGTTCTCCATCAGAGGCATTTGTGGAGTGACATTCCTCTGAGCCTTACCTAGCTTAACAAGCTGCCTTCCCTATTTTCCTGCTTCCTTGGGAGAAACAGATAATCAAGATTTCTACAGGAGACAGGAAGCCAAGAGGAGCTTTTAACTAGCAGTGGGGAGAAGAGAAAGGGACAAAGTCCACTTACCTAAGAAGGGTATAGACAGAAAGAGGTTGGAAAGCCCCCTATGGTCTCCCTCTCCTTTGCCTCCATCTGTCCCACATCCTACCTTTTGCAGAGGAGATGCCATTCCAGTGTCATTCTCAGACTGGAGCAGGACAGATCCCTGGAGCTGCAGAAGAGCAGGGAGACACTAAACGATGCTATGGAGAATGTGAGCAGGGGTATATGATGCGGGTATTCTGGATTTGGAGAAATGGAAAAAGATCCACACCACCAGGCAGCTTTTTAGATAAGTCTGTGTAAGATGACCTTGTCTGAGGTCACTTGGGGAAATTCTGGCAGCATAGCCCAAATCAATTTAAGCTTTACATTTCAGAGAGCTGGCAACAGGAACAGCCTTGCAGTGTGTGTGTGGCAATTTCAAAAGTCAAGTGGCCAGCTCAAACCAGAGCTCATGGCTTTTGGGCCCATCATCATCTCAGTGTAGGAGGTCTGATGGAGGACTCTGAAGTGCTGGGTGTGCTACCAGCTCACCTCTCAGAGCGCCCAGTTGTATGGTCAATCTCTGAGTCCATATGCTACACCCAGCTTGCACATAAAGAGCCCAATTTTCTTGGCCCTGGGAGCAGCCAATGCATAGCTTCCTGCCCAATCACAGCACTGTTCCAGAGAGGTAGCTTGGGTACCTCTACTTGGCATAATATCAGATATAAGCAGATTTGTAATTTCAGAGTTAGAGCACTAGAAAAGATACAATATGCTTCTATTCTTTATGTAAGACTTAAAAAAAAAATCAATTTAAGCAACAAAGCAAATTTGATAAAAGTTTGACGAAAGTGTACAGCCCTCCACAACAATCAGTATGGGGTACTCCTGCACATACTTGCTGCTTTGGACAATGTTTGGACAGTGCTGAGTACATAGTCTTTCCAGCAGTTTCCCACATAGCATCCTTGCATCCGCAGGGGACAAGCATCAGTGGCAGCCAACAAACCAACAAGATCCAAAGGAGATCAGCAGGACACTGCAGGATTATATTATCATGCCAGCCCAGCCATTCAGCTGAATACATGTTAAATCCAGCAGCTGGTCAACCTTCTATTTCTCCTCAAGCCTAAATAGCCACCAGTCAGTTTGCAAACAATTGCCCCTGCACCAGACAGGATGGCTGGTACCGTCTTCGCAGGCTACTGGGGTTTTCTCCGCATTGCACACAGCCTTTGCCTGAATTACAGCGTGTGCTAAAGAGCAGTCTAGTCTTTGCAGTTCCCAAGGAGCCTGCTCCTGCTCTTCCCCACATGAGAACCAGACATTGGCCTCCAACTCTAGCAGAGGGAGGATCAGGCCCCCTTGCAGAACAAGCGACTACCAATTAGTGACACTTACTGATTCTATCTGTAGAGAATCATTATGAAAAATGCAAAGCATTATGCAGCCACTATTAATCTTCTGCTTTTGTTGCATTTACTCATGGTTTATGTCCCTCCAAGGAGGATAAATGATCAAGGCATGTACTCACATTGCTATTTGTCTATTTGTCTGTGCAACAATACACGTGCTCAGCACTAAGTAGAAGTTATTTTTCATGGGGAATGCAGCTTAAAGGCTTTTCAAGGTCAGAAGGCTTTGTGAGGAAAAAAACCTGCAAGTGACTCTGGCTCATTTGCTGCCAGCTCTTCCTTTTAAAGTTACAACCCACACAAGACCATAGGCGGGGTAAGACTCCAGGAGGAATGACCGCAGAAGTGCTCTTGTATTTTTGTCTTTTGCTAGGGTACAGGATGGTGCACAGGTGTGTAAGTATGACAGGTAAGGTCATTGTTGTCAAATGACAATTCCTGTTCCAAGGTATTTAACATTGGTGGAACAAGCGCTTCCACTCTGCACTTGTGATATTGAAATCTTTCCTCTCTTTACTGCTTTTCTCACTGGCTTATAGCTCATTGTGAGCAACAATATTTTAGTCCAGTTTTGTTTATGGTGGCAGGGATATATTTCTGGAGGTTGAGTTCTAGCACATTCAGGCTATCCTACATCTGCAGTGGTGCTTAACTAGCCATCAGACACTAACAAATAGCACTAAGAAATGTTCTTTGGCACTGCATAGCTCTTTGCAAGAATGACCATCTCCATTATGAACACAGAGTACTTAATATTAGTCCAAAAGTGGGAATGCAAAAGCAATACAAATATTTTAGTAGCTGGTACAGAAACTACATTCTAGTTAAAATGACCAGATTTCCATGTTTACTTTGAAAGCATACAGACATAAGTACAAGCATTTTGTAAGTTTTTAGTCTTAATATAGAAATGTGATATTATGGTAGGGATGGCACTCTGAAATTCAAAAGATGATAAAGATGAGAAGCAGTATTTTTCATCTAATAGTCACATGGCAAAGCACAGCATTTGTCCCTTCCTTACTCAGAGAAACAGTGAGACAGAACCTGGTCCAAAGCCAGCAGTGTCAATGCAAGTCATCTGCATCACTTCTGCAGCTTTTGGATCTGGCCTGGTATCCCCAAAAGACTGTAAATACAAAAAATGGCTTCAGCACCATGTCACGCGAAACAGGGAAGTAAAACGTGCTGCCAAAGTAGATATCAGGTAAAGTCAAACATCTGCTGCCTGATTCCCCCGAACAAAGCTCCATTCAGGCAGAGGGTAATATAAAATATTTATAAAACATAGTCACAGAGGAACTCGGTTTCACACCTCCCGATTATCTTTTATTCTTGTATTTCTTCTTCTCTGTTTCAAGTCAACCAAAAATAGTATGAGAAATCTGAGAAGATTACTTTTCCCAAGACACTTGTTAAATGTGTTCTTTAAAATAGTTTTTGTTTCCAGAAAACTGTTCAGAGTGTTCACATTTGCATATATCAGATCCACTCAGTCATTTCCATTGGTGGATCTAGCAGTCATTAAGTTAAAGCAATCTAATTTCAGTAACTCAAGATGTGCAAAGAGCAAAGGTAGTGAAGTATTTAACAATAAATATTCAGACATCTTGGAAGACACTGAACAATATTTACAAACTATTTAATGAGATATGATTCAATGCATCTTGCCAGGTGATAAATGGCCACTGTTTGAATAGCAGATAGGTCGCAGGAGATTATCAGTGCTATGCCATGAATATTGTATCGCTAACAATAAATATTTTGACACATAACAATCCATTTATATATAAATCAATCAGATACTACACTCTTAATTATCCATACTGTTAATTGTTCAATCTTTTTAATTGTTGTGAATGGTACCTTCATCAAGAGTTTTGTCTGTTATAAATTAGAGTGGTTCATTTAATACCTCCTTGGGCAAATTCATTTACCTTGGTGGAAATGCAGAGATGTGAAGAGAGTAGAATTTGGCCTATAACCTTCGGAAATGATGGATTTCTTTTAACCTAAACTGTTGTCTCCTGCAACTTCATTTACAGGAGGCGCTGACGCTGATACCATGTCTTTTTAGAGACTCTATGGATATGCACAAGCTTCAAACATTATCCTCTTAATTACAAAGGTGTAGGGCAGGAGAATCTACTAAATAGTTCTCTTTTAGTATTTGAAAATTAGTGCTAAAGCCACATAGCATTTTACTATCTTTTTTCTTTAACTATAAAAATGTATTTCTATCCCATTAGTTGTTGTTCCTGTCTTTGGCATTACTCTGAGTTGCCTACGCTTTCTCCTATTAACGTGGCTATTGCCTCCATGTTCTGATGACATCATCTGCACTTCCAGAGCTGACAATTGCCTTGACCTTTCTACTTGCCACTTAGCATTGCACTACAAGTTCACTTGCTGTCCACTATAATTTTTGGCCTACACATCTATTTCCCCCCGTGCCACTGAATCTCTGGGTCTAGTGTTATTTTTCCTCCCAGATGCCCTCCCTGGCTTTTATCCAAGCAGATTCTTATTCAGTGGCATTTAGGTCATGTTTCTAGTACCTATACTTGCTGCTGTATCTTTCCTTCATCTTGAGTAGCATCCATATGGAGTCCACTCTGGCATCATACATGCTTTCACATGCCACCAAGTACTCTTTTAGACTTGTAGAACACATCTTAGGCAAGAATGGATCTCATGTGAGTGTGGTAATTTCCACTAGACATCAGCTTCATCAACCCCCTGCTTTTATTTCTAGTTGTTTCTTTCCCTTCTGCCAGTTAGCAGCCAAAAGACACTTATAAATACCAAAACATTCCAAAATTAAATTTTATGAGTAAGACTTCACCAGAAACCATGTTAATATCAAGCCAAGGCTTCTTCATTCACAATAATCCAGTTTTCAAGCCAGGTTTTGTTTTTATAGCCCAATAGAAAGCATGTGTTTATGATTCTGCAGTGGGTGATGTACTTCAGGATACCTGCGCAGACTCATACGGAAACCTCTGCTATTTGAAAAGGAGAGATCACTACCCCTTTTCCAACAGAGGCCTGTGACAGGAGGTGAGCATATAACAGAAAAGGAGAAGCAGCTGTCACTGTATGTAGGGACACTTTAGTACATTGCCTCTACGCCCTGGTTATTTGAGGTTTCCAGGCATGGCTGGAGTAGGAGCAGCAGCTCCATCAGAGCTATAGCTCCAGCTGGCTGGATTGCACAAACAGTTGCCACACATACATGCCCCTGCATATATGAACAGTCCTCTCCTGGGACTCACTGGAACTGCCATGAATGTGTTGAACATGAACCCACATTAAGGTAGAGTAAACCCTACACATTAACCATTCAAAAAAAGCATCAGACCTACTACACATCTGCAGGACACCTTGCAGCAGGTCTGCATATGCTTTTGTTCTCATTTGGGAAACCCCAAAATAAGTATGTCAGTCCTCTCTGTACAAGAGCTTTTCTGAACAGAACTTTGTACCAATCCATCTCTGTCCCTGACGTTTTCTTAGCAGAGCATGCGTTTGTCTCTGTTATTGCAGAAAGGATTAGGTGTCTATGTTGGTAGCAGACCAAAGGAAAATATAAAAAGGAAGAGGAGGCTGCTTGGTCTCAGACCTCCACTTGTTTTTGGAGGATCTGTAATTGTCAGCTGTGTCTGACCTTTCTGGTCATCTCTTCACTGATGCTTCACTTTAAAAAAGAGCACCAGCCTGCTCCTAGTGCTG
Source organism: Haliaeetus albicilla (assembly GCF_947461875.1). Taxonomy (NCBI): domain Eukaryota; kingdom Metazoa; phylum Chordata; class Aves; order Accipitriformes; family Accipitridae; genus Haliaeetus; species Haliaeetus albicilla. The sequence goes on along the minus strand of NC_091491.1, from coordinate 20,040,817 downwards.
CCTTCTGGGCTGATCAGCAGTGTCTTTCCATGGTCTTACTAGAGCTTGAAATTAGATCTACCAGACTTTTTGAATTCTACTATTTCTATGACATTCACAAATGCTAGACATGTCTCTCACCCACCTTATACATCCTAGAGGTCAGAAGGAAACCTCATAAAAACATGACAATTCAGAATCCAGAAATAAAAGCTGTCAGACTGGAATTTTATTACAGTAATGAAAGTTATCTGACGTGAATAAATGAACTCCTAACAGCATTCTCATGTATGCACACACTTAGAAAAACAACCAGCAGAGGGAAAAGAGAGCAACAAAAAAATCCTTTCTTAAAGGCTCCTGTTACATCTTTACTTTTATAACTTAAAAGCTGTACTAGAGAGCAAGACAGTTGGTGGTCATGCACTGTAGCCAGCAGGGCTGCCAGCATGGCCTTTGTTTCCTGGTCCTTCTTGCCGTGCAGCACACAAGCTGTCTGGTGCCTCTACGTCCTGCAGAGCACCTCACATAAGAGGCCTCTGGTGAAAGCAAGTGGAGATATGGCCTGCGATGCAGAAAAGAGCTCCTTCCTGAGGCTTTCCTTCCATCCAAACTCTCCCTGGCTCTGCTACCGAAAGGATGGTAAAGATCCTGTCACTGCAAGGTTCAGGTCCCCCTTCTACCTCGATATACCATGGAAGTAGGCAGTAAGCCTTTATCCTTCCTGTCCCAACCACCTCTCTTTCTATAGTCTGCTCTCCCCTGAGCTTCCATGAGATTGTATTCACTCAAAAGCACTGGCTTTGAAATGAGAAGACTGTTCCTCTGCGAGCAGTTTTGTGCCTATGGCTCTCTATACAGGTTTCAGCGCCAGGTAACGTCATGGACTCAATTCCAACCCCAAAATTTAGAGGCCCAGATCATCCTTTGGTTTATCCTCATCTGGAGTCACATCAACAAGAGACCAGGTAGATACAGTAGAGTGTTCCTTGTCAGGTCCTCTCCTCTATCATACCAACTGCCCTGTCTCTGTGTCCCTCTGCTTGGTCCTGTGCTTGGAATCAGCCTGTTTCTTGCCTGGACTCCTTCTCTCATCCATTTCTAAATAAGGGTCTGGATCCACAGGCTTCATTATCCAGGTTTGCTTTTCTGTGCACCATCATTACTGGCATCACCTACAGAAACTAAAATCTCATGTATATTCTTTCTCTCATGGATAAAACCTGTAAGTCTCTCCATGTGCTAAACCATCTCATTTAGTTTGCCTCTGACTCTTCAGCTTTATATTTCACATAGCAATTAATTTATCCTCTATTTCTCACTACACTGAAGGCTGTACCATATTGAAGTCTGTATCTGAGCAGAGCTAGTAATTCATCAGCACTCCAATATCTCTATGTATAATGTGCTCATTTTGCTAAAATGGGCTTTTTTAATCTTGCTGACAACTGAAATGTTGATATTGTTAAGGTTAATGACCCACTGATAAATACCAGAAAACACTTTTACACTCAAATAGTTTTTAATCATGGCTGTTGCAAAGTGTGACAAGAATGCTTTGTGCCTAAACAGGCTTTAGCAGCAGTACTTTCTAAATATCTGAAGTCCCATTTTTACTATCAAAGTGGTTTCTCTTGACAGTTACTGGGTTTGCTTTTATGCCAGGTTCTTAGGTTTATTATATTGAGTTTGTGTGCAAACTGGCTGGCTTTTCTTTCACACTTCTTAATGGTCTGCACTGTGTGTTAGATGTGCTGAGATGCCTTCGATCTGTACCTTACAAATGATGAAATCAATTCAATCAGTAAGCAAGCTAATGGAAGGAACCAAACACCTGTGAGGGTTTTATTGGGGTATAGTCACCTAAAAGGTACTCTCTCTGATAAAGTACGTTCAGCTACGGTCACAGGGTCATAAGGAGGCAAGATTAACACTGATTTTTTCACATTTTAACTGTGCACATTTAAACACCAAGTTGCTTCTGGGGAGGTGTTTGCATTGTACTAAGAAAAAGGCATGCCCAGTTATTTCATGTAGTTACTAAGCCAGCATACAGAAAGGGCTAGATAAGTAGTTTCCATTTTTAATTCACATTGTTTTTTGCTGGATTTCTTCCAAGCATTGAACCAGCAAAAGAAATATGAAGCACTTTACATCATTGTGTTCTCAGAGATACTGCCCCAGCTCTCTTTAGCCAAACAATGTCAATATAGCTTCACTGGAGCCTGAGCAGCAGGTGTCTGTCAGCTGATGATCTGACCCTAAACAGAGATTTCTGACTGCATAAGCTCTGTGGAAAGGACAGCAGAGATGGATATCACAGTATGAAGTCACGGGAATGCAAAAAGAAAATTCCCATTCAAAGCAAGCAGTATTTTGCAGCACTGAAGGGATTCAAGTGGGGAAATAAAATCCAGGATGTGCAGGTCTCATAAATTACATGTGTATTGTATCTAGATGAGGGGGAAAAAACCCTTTTGCTTTGACATTTACTGTCCTTGATTTGTCATGTTAATTCCCAAAAAAGGTGGCTTTAGAAATAGCTGGTATTTGCAAAGACTTTCAGATGAACTGAGTGTTTCAGAGCATGTTAGCCAAATGCCACTCAGATCCATTCTAGCCTCACACTGAAGCCAAGCAACTAAGCCAAAGGACAATGCTGGGGAAGGACAATGAACTGATGGAAGTGGCTAGTGATATATTACCTCTGAAAGTAAGAGGCTTGGTGAGAAATTATTCTTGCTATTTGCATTATGAAGTATAGCTCTTTTGGAAAAGTCAAGGTAACCATTTTCCCTACAGAGACTAGCCAATATGTCTTAGCTCTGTTCTGAAACAGTCTGTGTTACTTGTGCTAGCAAGAGGGCTCTGCAAAGAGTCCAACTTCTGATTGCAGATTTGACAAGGACCGGACTTCTAAAGCCAAGGCTGAACCTGACAACCTGCGCTGCTCAAGTGCAAGTTATATGAACAACATGAGGATGTAGCAACTGCCTCCTGGGTCAGACCAATGGTTCATCCAGCCCAGGATCCTGACTCAGATGGTGGCAACAGGATAAACTATTTAGAGACAACATGTCAACCTAGTCACTCTCTGCTCTCCATTTACTTTTTATTCCCCCACAGCTGTTGTATCAAGGATGTTATAGGGTATATTGCTCAGTCCTTTCAGTATCCATTTAGAGACTCTTGATCTGTAAATGTCTAATCCCTTTTTGAATCTGCTCATACTGTCTGCTTCTACAAACTCCTATGGCAGCAAGCTCCAGAAGTTCACCACCCACTGCATGAAGAAGCACTTTCTTTTATCTATTTTAAACTTTTCCTACCAGCTTCACTGAGGTTTGTGAACACTTGAAGTGATTCAAACAGTAACCCCTGCTGCATCACAAGATAACAATAAAAATATATATGTGGTCCCTATTCCAGACATGAGAGTTCCAGAGTCCAACAGAACAGCTTGTAAGACTCCAAGAACAAAGAAATGATCACACTTTTGGACTGATTTAGTTCTAAAGTACACTAGTAACATTATGTTGGTTTAGCCCACATAGCAGCACCCAATGCAAAGGAAAAATAAAAAAAGCTCATTTTATATATACATATGCACACACACCAGATGTTCTGTATTTTTAGCTTGTCTGCAGGTGTGTGTAAAAGCAGTTTTGAGACTCATTGATTGTGGAGTTCTGCTAACTGTCTTAAGCTTGTACCATTCCAAAAGAGATATAGTCCTAAGAGCCTTACTGCTAACAAGCTAAGCACTTTTCAGGAGCTGGCTTTTGGTCTGGCTACATTTATTTCAAACTATGTTATTCTCTGCTAATTAAACTTTTGAAAAGGAACACAGCTGACAAGAAGTTCTGAGTAATTTGCTCAGTCCTTGACATTAGTCAGGAAGTCTCAAAGCAGAGGCCACAGAAGTACAAGTATACTAACCTCCAAGAGAAGAAACAACAGTCCTTAATTAGAGTCTTACCTCTGATGTTGTAAGGGATGAGCAGAAGATATCAAAGATATCCAAAACACAGATGATTCTGGTGGTAAGTGATCAGTTCAGACACACTGTGGCTGGAGGATCCCTAGAGGCAAAAAGAAATGGGAGAAAGTCTGAGTATAGCTTGGAGACACAGATGCACAGACTTGGCATTTGCCCTGTGGCTTTTTTTGGATGCACTTGAAAGGCTCCTCTCAAGGATGAAAGCACAGTCTCTGTTTGTTTTGTGCCTGGAATGAGCTGACACCTTCATATTATCTTAGACTCATTGGCAAATGGTCTCTTCCAATGGCTGCAACTGTTATTAGATTACAAAATATGCAAAACAACAGATGGCCGCTAAATTAATTGCCAAATGATTAACTGCATGTTAATGATGAGGGGTTTAAGAACAAAATTTAAGTGAAGAGTCAGGTATGAAGGAAACTTGAAAAATGCTTCCATTTTCATGCCAATGGTGGGTAGCTCTATCTTATTAGAGTTCACCGTTAGCCAAGGAGACACTTTTTTTTTTTTTAAGTCGTGAGCAGCACATAAATTTTCCCTATTCAGAGCAGGAATTAATAATTCAGGAACACTTCACCCTGTCCCCTAACTTCAGTGGAAGTCTTTGAACTCATTCTTTAAGCAACAAGACTTACTCCCCTCCCTTGCTCCAACTAAAACTACCCTCCAGTAGAAATTGTCTAATGCAGTGTTTGTGGAGACTTGGAGACAGCCATACCTTTTTAACCAAATGTTGTGTATACATATAGTGCTGTTGATGTCTACAGCAACTCTGGACTGTGTAAGTAAGTGACAGTAAACCCACTAAAAGACATAAACACCTCACCCCCAACATGAACCATAGATTTAGGCACACCCCAGTAGTGAGATGGGAAGTATAGGACATAGACTTACAGAAAAATGGCAGGTCAGTAGCACTGTCATGTCGGTAGTATGAAAAAAAGGCTTAATTTAACATCTTAGAAGCAACAATCAAGCCAAAAAGCCCGTAACACAAGTCAGCCTCAAACTACCGCCTGGCATTGCAGCTGCTAGGCACCCAAGCTAAGGGAGTCTGCAGCACCAGCCCCTATGGCCTCTCAACCCCCCTGCACTGTTGGCCAAAGACCTGCTCCACATCCCTGCCGCCCAGTTGCAGTGGGGGCTGCAGGGCTGCTCCCACACTACAGCAGGCAGAAGCACTCTGCTGGCCATCACTGGAAACAAAAAGCCTCTGATAAACAAACCTGGTCTGTGACGAAAATACCACCAAGACTTCATTGCCTCCCATTTCCTACAAGGTAGGTGATAGATAATGCCAAAGACATTTGAAGGAGGAAAGGCAAAGCACTGTCTGTAATGGCAGTCTCCATTTTTCTTTTCCCTTGATATACTACTATACACAGCTACATATCTTCAGTTTCCAGGCTCAGGTCAGCGCTGTCGGCAGCTCTCTGCTCACCATCGGTGCTCTAGACAGCGATGCAAGGACACCCCGGGAGTGCTTTCAGAGTCACCTCAGTCTTGCAGCTCCCACTAGCTCTGCTTCAGGCCTGAATGTAGTTAGGCTTCAGCTAGAGACACACAGATATGTCCCAGCTACAGCACATTCCCTGGCACCCCCAGCTAGGACCTGCACACTAGCTCTACGTGTGGAGACATGAGAGCCAGGCAGCTGGGTCTGGGAGGGTTGCTGCCCCAGGCTTCTGCAGGTCAGCTGTCCCGACCAGAAGTAGCTATATTGCTTCAGACACCAGGCTGGTCCCTGAATACAGGGATCATGGTCCTTTCTTCCACATACAGTTAATTTACAAAACCAGCACTGACATCTATTTAGCTCTGCATAATGCTTTCTGAGAGGTTCTGGAAAAGCAGACCTTTGTCTGTGATTCTGCACTGTGTCAGGCCTAAGCACAGGAGACGGAGGGGCAGGATGGAAGCATACAGAGCAGTGGCCAGCATCTCCAGCCCTGTTAGACAAATTTTCAAGGTAGGGATTACTTTTTACTTTCTCCATATGATTCCTTAAACTTTATTGTTCTGGCCTAGGGCATTGTTATTACCTACCAGCACTACATGACTAACGGTAACTGCATGAAAATGTCACAGTAGATGATTGAGAACTACCAGAAAACAATATATATTCAATTAGTCAGTTGGACCCACAACGGCAATTTGCTTGCTCCTGTTCATTTTGCAAATGTCTGCTGACAATTTTAACTTTCACAGATGTAAACTTACATATAACAATTTTGGGGGGACACAGCAGCAGAACTGTAAGACTCTCTTACGTCTCACAGTTAACACATACCACCAAGTATTCCTCCTCTAAGCTGTCCGGCTGCTAGCACTTAGAAAAATATCAGTGTCCAAAACTCTGTTAAGACTTCCTTATTAGCCCCACTGACCCACTTCGAATCCAAAACTTTGTACAACAATCTCAAACCTTCACCAAAAAAACCCCCCAAACACTTAATTCTTCTGCTCTCTTGAGTTTCTGCCAAGCTGCCCAAATGCTTAGCCTTCCGATGTGTGATGGGGAGTCTTGTTCTAGCTATTGACCTGACATACACAGAAAAAAACCCAGTTTGAATCCTGCTCTCACTTGGCTTTAGAGAATTTGGTTAAGTTTGTTTTGGGACATGCCACTATGGTCTTTTCCTTTTAGTTACCATGGCTGCCCAAGACGATGTGACAGATCATCTGCAATGCATGCAGTTCTCCCCAGGTACCAGACCAAGAAAAACAGCCTGGCAATGAAGTCAGCTAACTACAAAGTAGCACACAAATTTTTGTGTGCTTTTTGCTGCTGTTGAGCAGTTCAGACACTTCTACTCTTTTTTGTGTGTGTGGTCCTACATGTTTCTAGAAGTGCTCCATGAGATACCCTCTACCTCTGCATGCAAAACTGTATCATCTCTCTTCTGCTCTGTTTCCACTGCTGCTTTTTGGAAAACGCAGCTGCCTGTGGTTATGGGATGGAAAGAAAACATGTAAGGGATGAGTAGAAGGAAGATGTGTTGTCAAATTTCTGGCTGGGAAGGAGTGGGAATGATCCCCCAGGAAATATTAGCTACCGTTTTATTTTTCAAGAGCCTGAAAAACTGAGGAAAGAAAAAAAAAAATTACACAGGAAAAAGTCTGTACATCCAACCTTAATTATGGTAATGGATCACAAGTGGCTTCTGGCACTCAGTTGAAGCATGTCACCCTATCAAAGACCAGTGAGATGAAGTACCAACTTCCAGCCATAAGCCAGATCAAGACAGGCTAGTGGTTGTGAAGCAGGGAGCCTCAGTAAATCCAAAGTAGGAGAGTCCAACAACGTCACAACTCCAAGTACAAGCACCCTGTTAAAAAGTCATCATACACAGTGGGTTCATCACATTGCTCTTTAAATGCATCTTTCTGTATCAAATCGCACTTATAGTTAGGCTGTGTTATTTCACATTGCATTAGCCTATATCATGTCATATCATTTGGCAGTAAAATGATATGCCATGACATATACATAATCTGGGGCATGTCATACCCTGTATTTACATTAGTGTATTTGATTTAAACATATGACCATCTTGTCTATCATTTTCACATCTTCCTCTTAATGAAGCTGATGGGAGAAACCTATGAACAACTGACAGGATAATCAGGATCCAGAAGCAGAAGGAGAGGATGAGTGACAGTCTAGTTCCAGTGGCTGTCTAGTTCCAGTAGCAGCATCATGTCAGTTAACCTTGCATACTTCTAATTCCCCTTCCTGCCTGTGGAGCATCCCCTGTTGTCATAATGTCAGTGAATGCCATTAAGCCTGGATAGTCACTTGCAAAGTCTTGAATAAACCCAAGGAATAATACTGAATTTTATTAAAGCTGTTCAACTTCTTCATTTGGTCTCTTGCTTCTTGCTTTCTCAAGGATATCCTGAGGAATTTGATTGTTTTCTTCTTGCCAGATGAGGTATTTTCTTTCCTGGCCTAGATTAAAGTCTATATGGCAGCTTTTGTTGATTAGGCACAACTAATTATGACAACATAATATATAATATATTGTCTACATCTATAAATACGATTACATGCTATCTACGTTGGTGAAATTTTCCTTACAAAAGATTTCAAACCAGCCAGTCACTACATACTGTAATAGCACTCTGAAATCTCTCCTCAGCACTTATCAGATCAATATCAGTAACTGGAGAGGAACTGGTCTGGAGCAAGACATGAGGATACAAATTTGTTATGATGCTGATGAGCCTTCAAGTAGAAGCATGCTGCCAAGGTGGAGATGAGAAGAGACACGGAAGAGCTCAGACAATAAAGCACCATTTCCTAATCTCCTAAAATTCAAGTGCTTCACTTCCAGCACACCTGTTCTTCAAAACTAATCTGCTCTTGGATGAAGACTTGCACAGAATTAAAATAAAAAAACATCTACATCACTCCAAGTCACAGTCACAATCAATCACAATGGACAACCAATAAATGCAATATATAGTATCTTCAGTGGAAGACAGAGTAAAATTAATGAAGATGCCCAGACCTGGCACCCATATACGATCATAAAAATGTAGACAACCACTCTTGTTAAAAAACAAACTCTGTATAGAATTGTATATTGCTGTGCATAGGCAGTTTCTGTGTTACAGTACAGCAATAATTTAACTGCACACAGCAGCCCTGCCTGGCAGTTTATGGAGACTCTATAAGGGAGCACAACATCCAAATAACATGTCGGGGAGGATTTAGATGGGCACAGTGCAGTAACTGGAATTGGATTTGGGACGCTCTCGCAGCCTCTCTCACAATCAATTACAAGGCCTTTTGGAACTACACATGATCAAACTCTTCATTGCCACCTCCCCAAAAGACTGCTCTCAGGTACGTACCTCAGGAGTGGCTGGGGATAACATACTGCCACGTTCCCCTCTCTCATTTTACCTGCTCAGAGCACCCGTGGGGATCTGGGGCTAGAAAGCCCACTGCAGAGCAGGAAACACCAGGCATGTGCTGGAGGGTGGTGTCAGTGGCCACAGCTCAGTGCCACATTTCTCCCAGGGGGAGGTGTGCAGGCAACGTGACTGCCTGGGTTCTCAAGCCTGGTTAACTGGGATGCCCATTTATGCTCTTTCTTTTTAAGAACTCGGTAACAGAACAATTCTTAACTTCACATAAAGCCTTTGACTCTCTATTTCTCTAAGTAACCTTTTCATGTACAAATGAACACTTAAACAGTGTTATCCTCCCTTCTGTCCCCAATTTCACTGGCAGTGCTCAGAGGTTGAAATGACCTCCATAAGATCTTTTGCCATTTAAGAATTAGAATACAGGAAATGACTCAGATTAGAGCACATGAAGTGTATCTATATGTCAAACATGCTGTTCGTTTGTGTCAAAGACGAACATGTACAATATCTGGTGTCTTCAGCCCATTTCTCAAATTTATTTCAAAGAGTGTATCACCTAATACTTAAATAAGCATGGGAAGAAACAAAACACAAATAGTCCAGCTGAAAGATGTGCTGAAGGAGCTCACATAGCCAAAAGAGTTGAGTGACCCCATTTTTTTCTACACCTATAAAATGTGGTCACTCACTCTTCTCATACCTATGTCTGGCAGAGTTCTCGCACCAATATGCTTTAAAAACTAAATCTCTGCTTTGGGGTAGCTAGCCATCACTCAAGCCCACTTCTTCTTCTAGTTTTCCCTGCAGCTGAGCCTATTTCTGAACATTCCCAGCTGCTTTCTGGGACAGCTTTGTCTTTGGGGTGTGGGGATCCCAAACAAACAACACTCCTTCCCTGGGCATAGCGAATGTGGGATGATAGGATGGGAGGTACTGACAGAGTCAGCTTCAGGTTACCTAGGTGTTATTCAGAGCCTAATTTCCCAGTATGGTCAGTGGTCCGTAGGCAGTGGTGGTGGGAAGGGGAAGAGGGGGTGATGCGCAGCACTGAGGTAGGACCCCAGCCTCAGCTGCGGCACCATGCATTCATGGCATGGTCTCGGTAGATTCCTCGGGGAAAGCGTCTCAGCCAGACATGCTGCTCAGCCACTGAACGGAAAACATTTGCTAACTTGGCTTTGCATTTCTTTAATATTTCATATTATGTACGTCAAGTCACTCATTTCTTGGGAATTTTTTTTTCCAGTGAACATTTTATTCATTACCATTTATTGCTTGGTGCTCACAGGAGAGTTTCTCACTGAATGTTCACTAGATTAAAAGCTGGAACATTTCCTGACCCAAGCGGAGCTTACCAGGTTAATTTTCATCCATGTCAAGATGTTACAGCATCTTGAATCAACAGAACAGTTTTGTGCCTACTGCTTAGTTCAGAGTTAAAGAGAAACCTACAAGGTTTAATGAGTAACAGGAAGCAATTCATTAAAGTTTTGATAATGTAATGTTTCACAGCTATTTCACTTCGTAATAAATTTTACATCCTAAAAGAAGAACGAAACCTTGGAAAAACATGTGCCTAATGTAAGAGACTGGCAAGCAGGGAGGACTGCTCAGCACTGTCCAAGAATTTTTAGCAGCTTTAACACTGTTTATGGAGTTGAGGTCTTTATTCAGAAGCACTTATTCACTTGAAGTGCTTTCTTAAATAGGGCTTTTTGTGATAAAATATTTCATAAAAATTTTGATGTCTTCTCTTTAAAAATTCAGTTCTGTACGGTAACACCCTCAGAACATCTGCAGATAAGTTTCAGATAACTCACTCTGTACCTTGAGAATTAAATCTTTTTAACAAAGAATTATAGCACATGTATCTTCTGACACATACAGTGTTAGCCCCTCTTGGAGACAAGATGCCAGACTGGACAGACATGACATCTAGTCTACTAAGGTTGTTTCTACAGTACCGACAAACACAAAGGAATTCCTGCAAAGCCTTGTAGCCTGCAGTGGGCTCCACAATGAGTCCAAATGGGTTTACTTTCCTTTTAAAATGAAAACTCTGGAGTCTAACTCCCCAAACTGAAAAATCCAGAGATTTGTCTTTTTAGCCTAACAAGGATTATCAACTAGAACATTAAAATTATGGCTTCTACTTTCTCCATCTCCCTACTTCCCAGAGTTGCTCAGAAAACAAAAAGCCCCTCCTTCTTAATGACTGAACAATAGCAAAACCATGACCATGACAAGAAAATGTGATAGATGACAGCTCTTGCAATAGCAGTTGAAAGCTAGGGCCCCCAGCACAATTCTACTGAATGCACAATATTACTATAGTTACAGAATAGAACAACAAATGTATTTATTTATGCAGTGACTATTGTGCATTTTAACAATTGGTAACTGGCATTTAACTTCTGGAATAACAGCTTAAATCCAGCCATTAAATTAATTTTAATTAAATGTTTGTGAATGCTTTTTGCTATTATATACTACACAGCTACTGCTAATGACCTGCTCCATCTAGTCTCCGGGTCGCATTATTCCTTATAGGAAGCCCCTCACTGCTTTGCCTGCCCTGTTTTGGGGAGAGTGTCAGTGTTAGTCTTTATGCACAGGGACCAATTTTTCTGCTGCTGCGGGAAGACATCTCATTCCTCAGACCGTTCATCACTCAACACCGCAGGGGATCAGCATCACATACTCCAGGGAGATGATGCATGGGAGGATGGAGCATAGTTTGCTGTGCTCACTGCTGTAGTCCTCCGTGTTTCTCTTCTGCAACTCTTTCCCCTAAGGATATTTCTTGCTTTCTGATAGGTTTGAACAGAGCTCCTGGGTGTTTACATAAACTTAAAGGATACAACCGATTTCCAGAGGGTTTGGATTTTGCTGTCAAAAAAGCTACCGGCACACTTAATGTTAGAGGCATACCTGTCGTCTTCCCAGACAAGCCCCAACGCGCACAGAGGAATCCACAGTAGTAACTGTAATCACAGTCACCTTTTCTTCTCACCACCCTCCCCATAAATCTTCCTTGGAGTTAAGCATGTAAGCCAGTTGAGCAATATGGCTTTTAGAGGTCGTTGTCATAGTACCTCTCCATCGACAGAGACTTCGCAGAACAGAACTGCCATTATCACCAAACACCATCATGTCTAGCCCACTTCTGCAGACAACCACCTCATATAATGTTATTCATGAAGTGATCTCCTTCCACCTGACAATTAAGATCCCCCTCATTAGTCCTACTGGGAGCTGCACCAAAACTCACTGCATTTATGGTGAAAACTTCCTTCTGCTCTCCAGAATTTATATTTGCTTAATGCCCATTTGTTTCTATCCCTTAGGCATGAAAAGTTTAGGTTTAAAAGGTTAAGAAGGAGAACTTCCTAACATTTCCTTGCCTAAGTCACCTCTGGTACTACACAATTGTGCTGCAGGTCAGATATATACTAGTAGTTAATCTTTTTTCTAATAGATAAGCTGTATCACAGAAGAAAGAGATTTAAAAAAAACAAAACTTTTATCTACAGTGGGCTTGGTGTTAGGTGGGTGGAAGGATAAAATACCAGCAACGATGCATGGGGAGAAAGAACACTATGGGTGGTGACCAAATCCTAGCTTCTTCACTGGAACCAGTTAAAGAACATTTTGGAAGGAGTGTCACAGCATATGACTTGGTTAAGCTTTCCATAAACTTGACAAATAAAACTCCATCAATATAAATTGGGAAATACTGTTTTTCACATGCTTAAAGCACTAATCTCTGAAACAGAGGGACTATTAGTGGGACAGTCATGTGTCTGCAGCTGCCAGAAAAGCCACGAAGTGGGAGAAATGGTATTCTCTGCTGCTAGTGGATGGGAGAGACTTTTTTTGGCTAGTGGGAAAATGGAAGGAAGATCAACTCTTTGCCTGCAGAAACAAGCAATTACAGCAACAGCAATCATAACTTGCTGGAGAAAGCATGAGAAACAGGCCTACAGCTCGCAGGAGCTCAGAATTCCCACTGCATTAAAACAAACGCACAGACACAATGTCTGGAAAAAAGTTAATTCTCCCATTTAAATAATCCTTAAATTTTACTACAGAAAGAGATTTGAACTGATGAAAACTCCAAACATATGAATGACTGGGACACGGAGGAGGGTTTTCTAAAGTCATGCCTTGGTGACAGTTTTCAAGGTTCCATTCTTCCAGTCAAGAGTGGGGAAACCTTGTAACACTAGCCAGACCCACTAAGGCCTGTGGCCACTGCTGTAAGTGCTTCTGCTTGCTTTGAGATGTCCTCCGAAAGGCTGCAAATCCAGCAGCAGACTTCTGGGAAGGCAAGTGAATTGGCAAGAAACTGTTCCCATTAGAGAACTGTGAATAAAAACCTGCAGTGTATTCCTATAGACTACCTTTATTTCACTGCATACCTTTACTTTCTGACTGAGGAGCAGTCTACTGGAAGCCTTACATGGTGCTCTGAGTAGGATTATTGTCTGTACGCTGATCAAGTGAATCAGAAGTTCCTAAATTGATGAGCACTTCAGACACATTCAAGGAGAAAGGAAAGGATTTCAGACAAGCATTTCAAAACTAGTTCCTGAGATGCTATTTCAAGTAAAGAGACATATCACTTGATTTTCCAGACCACTTATCCCACAGCTCCCACTGCGATGAGTAAGAATTTCTGGATGCTCAGCAATTTGAAGAGCAGGATGCCTGATTTGGGAACAGATGAATGGTGCCAGCATGAACGTGGTGGCTCAGCAGGAGGCATGCAATACTGGGGAGGTGGCAAAAAGCTCACCCATTCCCATTCAGGAGGCAGCCCCTGTTCAGCAAATGCTCCTGGATTTGACATTTCCTATGGCTATATTCATAGCAGCCTTCTCTGAATCCAGCTGTGATACCCTGCAGAAGAAGAGGTTGCATGACTTGCCCACTGGCCAACTATATCAGTTTATTTGGTACGAGGTAGTCCCTCGCTTACAAACCCGGCTTCCCACCGTCTCTCCATACATTGCACAAGGAACATAGGCACATTGTTTGCATGCTGCTGCACACAGGTTTATGGGGTTTAAGTCCTGTGTGTGGATTCAGCCCTAAGCATGACAAATATAGTATTGAGGTACTGAGCTGTGAAGATGTTGGCCTTGATCTTCCACTTTAAAGAGGAATATTTCACATGAGTCAATGGAAAAGAACGCTTTCAGCCACTATGGATTAGGCACGTTATTTCCTTCCAAAACATGCTGACACATAAGTTACATGTTGGGCAGGTGGAAAACCAGGTATTTTAGCTGATTCAGCTCCACATCCGATGTGATGAAGAATCTGAGGTTCATCTTCTGGAAATCCAGAAATTATTTTTTGGAATGCTGAAAGGACCTGAAGAATGTGGGAGATAAACTGAAGCTTTTACCAGTTCAAAGCACCTGTGACTTACGAAAGAGAAATTTTTTGTTTCAAACTTTTCAGAGTAGGAAGCCTGAAGGGCTAATTCACTTGCAATTTCTTGCAATAATCTAATTTACATGTCAGACAAAGTTCTGGGTTATTACTTTTCAGAGAAATTACAATATAATTGTTATTGTTTTCTTCTATAATTATTCTGATGGAGATAACAAAGGATATTTTTAATAAGCTTTGCTTATCTGAGAGTTAACACTTGAACTACCACAATATAAGCAAAATTTAGCCTTCATTCAATGCCGTAATATTTTCTGTAGACGTATTCACAATACAGAATTTTGCATGATTTTTGCATCTGGCTATATTCACATATCAGCAGTATGAAGTGGACAACAAAACTGTTGCACCAATAACAAGTTTGCTATACTTTTATTTAGAAGCTCATATCTTAGGCAAAATACTATCACTCTTTTTTGGAATATGTCAACATATTCCCATGTACTTCAATGAAGATTACAAGATACATCTGCACAGATACTGCTGTCTGTCAAGGCATTTATTTAATGATTCACTGGCTTTAAAGAGATTGTGCTAGCCACTGTTTGCACAATGAATATCAAATATCAACTTTGAGAAATATACTTCGTAGACATGACTGCACCTGGAAGCATGGGCTACAACGAAAGAGTGCATTGTGTGGGAAAATCATAATGCTTTAGCATAAACAGAAGTTTCCATACCTCAAAGTTTGGAAAGCAATTAGGCATCATAAAATTTAATTTTTAAGGTCTCAATTTAATATTTCAGATTTCAGCATCGCTCTCTGCCTTTTTTTGCAGCAGCAGCCAGCATTCTGATGTCCAGATTTGCAAAGAAGGCAACGGCTGAGCATGCATGCATGTACACCATCATCCATACATCAGTGTTAGCTGCAAACCATGCAGTGCGCTTTCTCGTGGGGTTTCAAAACTGCCTTCCACTATTTGGATGCAATTGTGTGGATAATCTCACTCTTTAAGGTTTTCACCTCTGTTGATGGGGTCTGTCCTCTGGAAAAAGTCCTAGTAAGGGCTATATGTCAGATCTACAATATACAGCAGTATTTTCACAGACCTGAATCATGGGAGTTCCCATGAGGTAGTGACCTATGTTTATAGAGCTGAAGATTAGGAGCTATATATTTTATTATATGACTGTCTGAAAACCGTATTGTATTAAGTACTCCGCATTGTCATGAATCCCTGTGAGAGTCACTGAGAAAACGTATAGGCTTCTCTCCTTCAGGGTCAAGAGTACATTCCTCTGTGACCCTTCATTTTAACATGAGGCAAGGATGTAAAATACCAAAGGCTCTTTTTCCACTGGCTTGAGTGGAGATGGCCCAGAGTTTATCAAACAGTGAATAATTCCACTATCAATCCAGCATCTTAAAACTGGAAACCACCTACAGAGGACAGACAAGTATGAGCCAACATTAACACGTAGATACATACACACACACACACACAGAGTCTGCTATTCAAAGAGCGTGGCTTTAATAAAGCTCTTTTTCTGGAACATATTCTTTCTGTTGCCTGAACAACTGTGGTCTTTTTTTACCTTAACCATTGTTCCCAGCAAATTAAGGCAATGTAAATTATTCAGGTATGTCTTCTTGTGAATCTTTAATGAAGAACCTCTGTAGCAAAAGAAAAAAAAAGACACAAACCAACAACTGGACATGTAATGTTGTCCATCTGCAAAGGCCTTCCCTATTTCCATTAAAATACAGTACATTTTATTAAAGAGAGAAATCATAAAATTGCCAGCTCATTTGACTCTGGTCTGTACATTTCTTGAATACTAAGAATAACTTGGACTAAGCATTATTTTTACTGTCAGATTTTCATAATGAGAAATCTGAGGTGCATGATACATTCACAGAATGCTTGAAAAAGCCTCGAAATTGTGTATGAACACCAGTTAATTTTTGAGCGTGAAGAATAAGATCCCCTCCCTTTCAAGGATCACAGGTTTTCAATTTAGAAAGATAGGCAGACATTGTAGCATCTAATTTCACAAACAAAAATGTTATCTACTTTCATCTACTGTAAGCATCTTAGGATAACTAGAAAAGTTATGTTTTTATATATTTCATTTGTGTTAAAAGTATGGTTCAGTGAAGAGATAGGTGATATTGTGCTTTTAGAGCAAACCAGTGAACATAAATGCTTTGGAGAGAAAAGATATTAAAAGTTAAAAAAATTAATGTATAATAACTAAATTTTATGAAATGTTTAAAATCATTTATTATTCAACATTGCTGGTTCAATTATTTAAACTATGAAAAAAAACCCCTGTTGGCTGGTCAGTGCCACAGTAGCGTGTTTGGGAGCCCTGTACAGGGCCAGTCGCTCTTTCACACTCTGAATTCAAATTACACGGCACATGCCCGGAGCACCTACTCCCGCTACCAAGATGGAGGTCCCTATGTTCGAGGCAGTCTCTCTCCCACTACCTGCTTTCCAGCTGCACTAGGCCAGTCACATCCTAACACCTTCATGCTCCTGGGTCACTAAAAGAGGCGATGGTGTCATCGCATCCTATATGACATTGAAATAGTAGGGGCATGAAGTACTGCAGGAGTGCTCACTGTGTCTGCCCGTGGGACCTAGCCTCTGTAAAGCTGAAGCTTGTGCTTGCAACTTGCAAGGAATCAAAAGTATGTGCTCAACAGGCATGCGGTTTAACTGTAATAAATCTGAACATTGCAACTTCCTGTGCCGGTTCACACTGCTTCATCACACGTGTGCAGGGGACAAGACAGAAGGCATTCACATGCGATACAAACTCCTCCCAAACAACACTCCAGAGACGGCTGTGGTGTTACACCAGGACAAGGGGTTTCTGTGTGTTTTGAGGCTTGTGGGTCAAGCTCTACCAACACCTGGTGCAAGCGTCCGCCCTGGGAAGTCTACCCTAATCCATCAGACAATTACTTATACTAGCAGGAAATGTAGGCTTGAATCTTATAAGAAGGTACAATTTTTTTTTTTATTTGTTGAAGTTTATGAAAGAAAAGGTTTGTCTCGAAATGTAAGTGCTCCCAACAAGGCTTCCAGAAATAGCAGCCCTCTTGTTTCAAACTGTGTAACTAAGGCAGTGATTTATAGCAACTCACTTTATTTTCTTGAAAAACCTCCGAAGTGAATCATCTCCTGCAGCATCAGACTGAGCTGAACTTTGTTCTCAGGTTCTTCAAAGTTAGCTGAAAGGTGTAGGATAGTGTGTATTTGTGTTGTTTTTTTTTTTTTAAATGGGGCCTTAAGCTTCAATGTGTATGTCCTTACATTAGGCATCCAAATAAGTTGGATTGGTCCTCAAAAGGGCTGAAGTTTAAACAGACAATGTCTAAATGTTTTAAAAAAATCAAACAAACATTCACATGCTTAAATATAGCTTTATGCGTCTCATTGTAAAATATGATTGTTAGGGCTTAAGATTTTCTTCTCCTGAGTGAGTGGCCTATTTGCCAGGCTATAAAAAGTCATTTACTCCCTCAGTCTGGCCCAATTAATATTTAATTATGTCAGGCAAAGTGGAACAGCTGGAGTGGAAGGACTTGAGGGTCCTCACACAGCCCAGGGTAGCCCAAACCTACAAATTCATGTGGCATGACAAAAGCAATAACTGAATCCAGGTCTTCTGCATCCTAAGCAAATGCCCTGACTGCCAAATTGCTGGATAGCAGGGAACAAAACAGTATTACCTCTTTTGTCAGCTGTATTTGGTGCTGAGACCAAACCACTAGATTTGCTCTGAGGCTCAAGATCCTTTGAGAAAGAGAAGACAGACTCTCAGTCTGTGAAGCCTGGCGAGGATTAAATGCGAGAGAAGTGCCTACCTACCCCCAAAATAGCCAAAACAGTGCACATCCGCAAGTGCTGAGAGACAGCTTCAGCACCCAGTTCGAGTACTCTTCATTTTGGATTTCAGCAGCTCAGTGGCAGTCAGGCACCTAAGTCCCCCTCTGATCTAACCTCTGATCTGGGGCCAGATTTTGACTCAACAGTCTAAAGTGACAGTAAGGGGAAGAGAAAATGAATTCATTTTTCTATATACCTTGTCTTCTAGCTGCCATTCAATGTTTCATGTCAGGTGTTTTATACACAGGATGTTACAAAGACAATTGCTTTGTGTTTTCTTTAGGTCTAAAAAAATATTTTTTTAACATTTGCTTTTGTCTCCCTCAATTCAAAATACATGCTTCCTAGACTGAAAAAACACATTTTCCCACTGATATAAGAGAAAGCTTTCCAGTTCCCATCACTGTTTTGTAAATTCAGCTTGCAATCCCTAATAAAAGTAAAGATCTATTTATGCTGTTATACTGTACCTGAAAGCTTTAGGCAACCAAGGGCTAAGGTGAATTAACTCAGTTTACTCTGCTGTTCAGAGAAAATGAAATGTAGATGTAAATGACTACGTTATTAAGCTGATGGGCCTATGTATAAGAATAGCCCCTAAAGTTGAATCAAAAGCCTGAATGTTGAAATAGCATAATTCTAACGTAAAGGCAGACTCTGGGGCTTGAGTTCACACGCTCTGACTATGCATCAGGCAGAGAAGGCAGCATGGGGAATGGGTGGAAGGGAGAACTGTGCCTGCTCCCAAGCCAGCATCCCTGTTAAAGATGCCCAGATGGAGTGAGCTTGTGATACCTACAACCCTCGTGTCCTGCAGTGCTTCACAACCCGCAGCGACTAGATCTCTTGCACTGGAAGCTCGTCTCCCAAGATCTGCAGCTGCTCTGCTCTCCCAGTGCAGAACTCCTGTTCCCCGAGCTCTTGCCCCACATCTACTCCAGCCCAAGTCCACCACCATCCTTTCTGTCAAGACTTCGAAGACTTTCAGTTGTCTACCCCAAAGCCTCCCATATCCTGCACACTTGAGCCCCTCACTGCTTCTGTCCCACATCTCCCACTTCCCTCTCTCCCAAACACCTTCCTGCCTGGCTTTGTGCCCACCACAATGCCCCTTCACTTTCATTTCTTCACTCTTTGCGGCTCCATCTGTACCCAGCCAGACTCCCCACTCTCTACCGCAGGGGCACAAGCCCTGCTGGGGTCCCAACTGTTCTACTTGCGCTGACATGACTACTGATTTTGTGCCCTCTGCTGTCCCGCATCCGAGCTCCGACTTCCTGCCAGCATTCACTGCCATGTTCTAACTTCCCACCCCAGCCAACCAAGCTCACATCTTCCCAGGACTTTGCATGCAGAAGGTTGTTCTCCCTTCTGGTTCTGGCAAAAGTTTTCAAAATCTGAACACAGGTTATGCTTGCCCAAAATCTGCCTGGCTCGGCTCTGAAGAAATTAAAAATAAGCCACATCCAAGAATAGTAGGATATATGGCAGCTATAAAGATCTGCTAGTGTGAATTGGCTGTTAGGCCCCCAAAATAGGCAACTACAAGTCCAATTTCCCTGTACGCATATGTGAAATGAGGTTTTGTTTCCACAGTGCATCCAGTTATATCTGAAAATGATTGGATGGAACTGTAGAGGTATATATATCTTGTCAATAATGTGAAGAACCTTGATGCTTTAAAATGTGATATAAATATCAATAAGCCATCATTATAGTACTAAGCTGTAAGCAATGCACATGGGCTTACAGCTGTCACAGCTTAGTTCCTGGGAATGACCGCTTAATATATGTTAAAGCACTCCCTTTTGCCTCAGAAGTAGCAGATTACAGAGTATTTTTTAACTTTTATCACACGTTGCACATTTCTCAGAGCTCAGGCATGAAAACGAATTATCTGTAGCTGCAGGATGTTCAACCAGACCTGAAATCCAAGTGTGATACAATTTGTGTGGCCATCATTAGTGATCAGGCTGACCACCCTCAGATCTCACCTGCTGATGAATCCTGAGTATCAGGAGTACAAAGTACAGAATACATTTTGCAAGTGCAAGAAGGTGGTGTCCAATGCTCACAATGTCAGTTGCCAGTCTGATGGCACAGACCATAAACAGTTTAAAAGATTATCTTGTAAGGATAATATTATTGCACTATAAGTGTTGTTCATATTAGTACTTAAGTCAGCCGGTAAGGATGTCTCACATCCTGCTGATATTCTCCAGTTTGGGGTTTTTTCCTGCATTTGGTAAACCACGAAAATATCTGAGTTTAGTGACATAGCTGTTGCCTTTGGGGCTTCTTCTAAATATTGTTAGTACCTGTGGGAGAATATTATGTCTTGATTTTAATGGGTCTCACCTCCAGTCCTGCTTTCCAGTAATTTTATTCATGATAAGGATTTTATCATTATTTTCCCCCCTTTTTTCTAGCACTTATAATTGCTGTTAAGATAATGAAATGAATATTTGGTGATATATTTAATTGACAGGCATGTACTCAAATTGCTATTAGTATTAGCATTCTCTGTTCAGTTAGGTTAATCTGTTATTCAGATCTTGTGGTAGACAGTAGATCAGATTTATTCTTTTTCCAGTATGAAGACCACAGACATCTCAGCATTAAAAAAAGAAAGAAAGAAAGAAGGGTAGCATGTACTTAATTATTATGGAGACTTCAAGGCACTTTTAAATGTTTTTAGTGTGTTTACCCATTTTTTGAGAAAAGGGACACTTTAAATATCTGCCTATTTGGAAACTTGCTACTGTCCTGAGCCATTAAATACATTCACAAAAGTTTTGCTACTTCTGAGAATACTGTCCTTACAAAATATGGGTATCACCTAGTAACTTTGAAACTGTTCTACGAACTATCTGCAGATGTAGAGTCAAATTTTCAAATATTTAGCCCACAAAGTTGGACAGCCATTTTAAAAAGGCTTGATGCTCACACAAGTACCTACTTGTAATAGGCTGAGTTTTAGAACAGCTCATCACCCAGCAGCTGCTACAACTTCAGCAGCTCACTGCTCATGTTCAGATCTTGTCCAGTACCTACCACAGTTTTGCTCAAAATAGGGGCTTTAAGCTGTGACTGAAGCCAGTTGTAATACACTGTCTACCTCAGGACACATGTGAGAAATGCACAATTCCACATAACAAAATGCCTATGCAGTTTCCAATTGCTATATTCAAAATGCTATAAAAGGCAGACACAGACTTACACAAGCTTCCCTGTAATTAGAAACTTTATGGATCTTTGTAGCAGTTTTATATAATAGTTTAGTAAAGAACTGAATCAATAGAGAATTTTTATGAGGCTCCTAAGCCCTGCATGTATTAAAGCAGTAAATATTTCATTTTCTTTATAAATGTTAACAGGAATAAAATGCAGCAAGATGCAGTAAGACTCAAATATATAGTACTTGGTTGGAGACATACACTGTTCTGTCATGTTTGCAGAAGTCAGGACAGTCAGTGGAGCAGCAGAGCCAGAAACAAAGCTGAGCTTCTGCTCCAACTTCAAACATGACTCTCCCAAAGGAAATCCTCATCACACTTGTCCCACTGCATCCTGTGACCTCCTCCCACTACCACCATTGCATCACTATCCACTCTTCCCTCGCCCAAGCCAGCTCCGCCTGCTCCTGCTCTTTCCTCTCTGCCCAAGGGGAGCTGTGGGAACGCTGGTAGGAAGAAGGGAGGCCAGCTGCGGCGGTGACTGCTTCCCTGGCTGGTCAACTACAAAGGCAACTTCAGCCCATGAATTACTGTGAGTATGAACGAGAGCCTGGGAATGCCTCAGAAATAATTTTCCCTGCATCTGTAGTGTAGCAGGAATATTTTCCCCATCTTTTCTATAAATGCTCAGGGAAGGAACTTATGCTGGCACTAGCATCATGTCACTCAAGAATAATTCTATCAGAGTTATTACATCTAAGTGCTTCAGTAAATATTTAAAGAATCTTATTGCAGCATATAGGGTTCTAAGAGATTAAAAAGAAATAAATTACCTTACATTAGCATATAATATTATTTACCCAAGATAATTAAATCAACTCAGTACATCACTAAATCAACTAAATTTTCATTTCATGACATGCTTAAGGCGTACAGGTGACATTTGGTTAGAACTGTTAAAGTAAAAATAATAACGGTTGGTTGGTTGAGCTAAAATGAAGTAGTATTAAAACACACAAACTATCCTTGCTGTTAATCTTAGGCAAAAGTCAAGTTTGCACTATTGGAGGGGAAAGTACTCATTCAGTTGTGAAGAGAAAAGTGTAGTTTAAAAATATTTACCACTTTACCCTCTACAAATATTAAATAAATATCATAGTGCCCTTAAGCACTTCATAGGTGGGAAACCAACACACTGCAGCATACATCTTCCAAAGCAACTACTGACTTTCATGAGGTCTAACCTTTTGATGGTTTAGTTGATATTTCACAGGGACCCCATCATTTGAGTACTTATGGCTATTTAATTGTTCCCTATCAGGGTGTTCAGGATAATCAGAGGTGACTATTATATAAAAAGGTGGCTGGTCAGAATCATTTTACTGCCAAAAAATTGGAAGGCAGACCAATAGCCTGTATAGCAGACCAATAGCCAGGGAAGAATGATCAGAGGAATCAAGTCTGAGAAAAGATGGACCACTGTCATTAGCAGTAGCAAGAGAGACTTTTTTCATGTGAAACAGTGCCACTGTATGGGTCTATTTCATATTTTGTTTGCTCTCTGCACCTCTGTGTATCTGATAACATCTGAATGCTGCTCTACTTGCACAGGAACGCCTTCCTCAGGAGAAAAATCTTGCAATCCCTGTAACTGCAGACAACAGCAATACACTCAAGGAGTCAGAGCTTCCCATCACTGCTCCAGGCAGCTGAGCCAGAGCTTTTCCCAGGGAAAAGCTGAACTTCTGCAATTTTACTGTTCCTTTCAAGATGTAACTTCCGATTAAAACTTCCTTCAATCAGAGGCATTCACTGGCAATACTAAAACTGTTGTTCCTCAGCAACATTTCTGTAGCAACTGATTACAGTGAAGGGAGCTTGTTCTCAGTTAGCAGACATAATATTACAAACTGCAGTGTCCCAATCTCACTACTTGCAAATGGAAAGTAAGCCGATTTTTATTGCTGACCACAAAAAAGCATTAAAATTAAACTTCTAGAATATTTTATTTTATGGTTACTAATAAAATGAATTAATAGCTTTTTTTGGTTTTTGGTTTTTTTTTAAGGTTTGAGTACTCTGTGTGCTTTTTTCTCCACATACAATATTCAGCATAATTTTTTTTCTGTTAACCTCTCTATAATACCTATATTTGTCTATATTCTTCCAGTTACAGGCCTGGGAAACAGAAATAAGGTCATTCCATCAAAGGCAATGGAAAAAGTGGTACAGAGGGAAGTAGGAGCAAACAGTCACTTAAAATCATGATTAATTTATGTAATCATCTACTGGTCACTGTCTGTTAGGAACCTTCCTTCCCCTGTGCTGATCCATTAGGACTTTTAATGTCTTGCAATTGTGAGCTTGAGAACCACCCTCTCTCACCCATATGCAAAAGCCTTGTATTTTTAGCCTAGATGTGTTGATCCAGGTGGCATCCCTTAAATTTCCATTTACTGGGAGTCCATCCAAGAGGAGATGGAAACCTTCCTGGCCAACTGCACTGCAGCAAATGGGCCACAAGTGAAAAACCATGGCTGAGCATCAGCGAATAGCAGATAGTGGAGCTCCTGTGACAACGTAATGCAAAAGGTAGGTGGGAGGGAGGAGCTGTGAGAGCTGGAGACTTGTCAGGACAGCAAACAGCTCTACACTGGATATGGAAAGCAAAACTTTCATGCTTGCTCTTGTTTTTGTCTGTGGTCAACGTTCTCGGTTTTAATGCAAAGTCTCACCCCAGTTATTCTGAAAACAGTGGATTGTCTGATCAGATGAGCTGGGGGATAACTACATTTCAAATACTTAACACTTGCAGTTTAGGTTCACCTTTCATGGCTCATCCTTGTCAGCACTTTCTGTATTTTCTATTCTAGTATATAATGTACAGTTTCTATTCCTTTATTCTTAATCACCTTTACTGTGTAATTTTCCTAGGTACTTATCTACCTTTTCATCTCCCTGCTTTGCCTAATTACCTGTCCCTTTCCTTCAGATGGTTCTTTTATTCCCTTCTTGCTTTTCAAAATCATTAGCATTGCATTATTATTCTTAACAGAAGTACATTTATGTTTATTATGCAGTGTTTGCAAATAAATGGAGAACTGAACTTCTGGCTGTATTTACCTAATGCTAAAAGGAGAACATGCAATGCAGGTTGAATTCTCAGTTTGTTTACTTGCTTATTTTTGGAAGAAAGAATTTTTAATGACTTTAAAGACCTTTCCTCTGCATTCAGTACTTTTTATAGCTTTGGTGTTTCAAGGAATGTTGGAAATATTTTGGAAATATTTGTCAAATCATATCGTTTGAGTACCAAAAAAAATACACTGATGTTGAATCCAATTTTCTTCTTTCTTGGGTACTGCTCTTTTCCTTAAGGAAATACTTGTAACTATATCAGTTAACTGAAATGACCCTGACTGAACTGTGACATTCTGTCCTGTGAAGCACTTCTTGCTAGTCCATGTTTGGCTCTATAAACTTCATAAAAGGATAAACCTACCTATGGGGTGTTTTACTGCTGTAACCAGTTGTGTTGTTAGTTTGTTTTTTTTTTTCCTTATTTCCTCCTGTCTGTGTAGCTACACTGCCATTGGGTAACAAGACTAAAGTGATGCCTGGCCCTTCTCCCATTCAAGTGAAGGACAAACACTCCTACAAATTACAGTGAAAGCAAAGTTAGTGCCACCCAGCTCCCCAACTAGGCAAGCGTGTAGTTGTGCAGTAGCCACATTTAAGTCAAAAGGCCTATTGAGTGCATGAAGTTCAGCACAGGCATCCCTACCTGATCAAGGCCCAGTATGCCTGGTGATCATACATCTAGAGATTCATCTGTTTTTTCTTGTGTAGAAGCAGCAGGAAGGTGGAAGCTGTTGGAGTATACTATTTCTTTGCTTGAGCTCATTTTAGTTAAAACTAGCTCATGCCGTTGTGGTTTTGTATAAACTAGTCTTGCTTCCTGACTGCCATAGCCACCGCAGGCTCTGGGCCAGACTCCATTCAGAAAATTGACACAGAGAAGCTAGGCCTTTGAAGAAAGAAAAAGACATTCTCTCTTCCTCCGGGTTAGGCAGCAGCACTTTTAATTAGTCCAGAGAAACAGGGAACTTCTTCTGCCAGGAAAGGTCCCAGTTGCCCAGGTCTTTGTGAACCACTCACTCCATGACTCCATTTCTCTGTCTCTGCTGGTCTCTGTTT
The DNA here is from genome assembly GCF_947461875.1 of Haliaeetus albicilla. Lineage (NCBI taxonomy): Eukaryota > Metazoa > Chordata > Aves > Accipitriformes > Accipitridae > Haliaeetus > Haliaeetus albicilla. The sequence continues at coordinate 20,015,276 of NC_091491.1, read as the reverse complement.
AAAACCAACAGCTGTGACTTGTGCCCCTTGGCTGCTCTCACCCCCTCAACTGCCATACCTCATCATAATTTGGGGTCTGCTGATAGCTGAAGTCTTTAGGTCCCTTCTATTGTTTATGTTCATATGAAAAAAACCACTTGTTAAACACTAAATACTAGGCATGAAGTGACCCCAACATCTCAATATTAATCCAAAGGTAATTTGATTTGTTACATGTATTCTTCTCCCTTTGCCAGCAGTATGTAACTACTTGAATTCTAATGGGAATTTGGGGCCTTACCCATTAAATGGTGTGTGTGACTTCCAGGACCAGGCTGTACTGTGAGGTGCATGGTTTTATGAATACAGGATGCTGGCTGGTTGCCACTGCATGGCCTTCCTCGCACAAGAACACAAGCCCAGGCTGCAGCTGGGTTCACAGAACCAGTATGCATCCAGCTGCCAAAGCAGCAGGTGCTATTAGCTCATGGGATTGCATCTCACTGGGCACAGATTGAAATATTGGGGTGGCAATTATTGCTTGTTCCCCTAAGAGGCTGCTGCTTCTATCATTTCTTATTTTTTCCTTGATTTATTCTTTATGTCAGAGACATTACCAGTCAGTGAATACATTAAATCATATAGGAAGCAAAGCACCTACACATCAATCTTTCCCTGAGAAGCTACAGCTGTGTTTTATTAACAGAAACATTTCAGTTTCATAAATACTTAATGAAGTGACTGCCTATAGCAGAAAGTCGCTTCAGAGCTAATTGTTGCTGTGGTCAAACCACCAAGCTGCTTAGTATTTGCTTGCAGTGTCACATTACAATGAACACGGCTGACAAACTAACTGGTTATTAAAGTGTTGCAAACATCTCCTTGAAAACAGTGATTATTCAGTTAGTACAAGGCACTTGAATTACCTCTGGAATGATGTAGACCAAAAGTCTATTGAAATATTGCATGAAAGAAAAGTCAAGGTAATGAATACATCCTATACAGTAAAACTAGAGACTACAGACTATGGGGCAAAATGTCAGTGACAATTGTTTGTATCCATTTATTTCCACAACAGTACCAGAAACCTAAAGTTATCCTGCTGGCTTATACTGGTAGAGCAGTGAGCTACAAACCAAAAGGTGCAAGAGAAAAACACAAAAGGACGCTGCTGATCACAGGAGAGGTCTGAGCAGTATCTGAAGGCATGCCATGAAACGCCCTGGCAGTGCTAACAGGAGCGGTACAGAGTGGCCACTCATCCAAAAGAAGTGAGGGCAGTGATGTCTGCTCAGCTCTTCTGAAATTGGGTAACACAGAAAGAATATTGCAAGATTAAAGCAGATAAAGAGTTTGCACAACTAAGATACTGAAGAAGGAAAAGAGTAAACATCAGGATATGAAGTCAGAAACTGATTTGGACAGCCAGAGAGGGATTTCTCTCATTAAAGATAAAATAAATTTATTGTATGTGTTATCTTTGTAGGATGCTGACACATCTTGACACAACAAATTGTACATAATTTTCTCCAAGATGATCCTTGCCATGGGTGCATTCCCATACCTAACAGAAGGGCACTAACACCTAAATGCAGGTAGAGTGTTTTCTTCCCCCTTTTATTCCCTGTTATTATTAGTAGTAAACTGGGTTGCACTGGGTTGCCCATGGGACAAAGCCTTACTGATGGCCTGAGAGGACAAAGGTGTGTGGCAGAAGCTAAAGGAGGGCTTCATGCTTCAGCAGTCCTGGGTTTTATACAGCAGTCCCCAAATGACCTCCTCGCCTGCTATAGCAGGCGTCCCCATGTCCCTCAGGTTCAGAGCCTAGAGCAGCCTGGCTATACTGAAACCCCTACCCATAAAAGCCAGGGGAGAAAATAAGTAGCAGATACTGACCTACTGGGGCCTAGGGCTTCCAAAAATAATCTGTTGGTCTCACTGTGGGATGGGTGAACTCCAGATGTCCTGAATCACCATATAGGGCCTTAGGTATGACTACTAGAGATTTTTTGCTATTTCTATCATTACTTTTCCCTGCTATACTACACAGTGAGTCAGAATTCATGGTTAAAACAAGTGGTGAGTCATAACAAGAATCACTCTCCCAAACCTATAAAAGTTTATTTATTTATTTTCCTTTTTGGATACTCTTGCTGACCATCCACTGCTGTTACAAGGTATGTAAGTCAGCAGTCTGACAGGGTTGTTTAAAATATTGATCAAAAAACCCCCCATATGCTGAATCAAACAATGGAAAAACAGAGCAGGCATGCAGAATCCTCAGTACTGAAATGCGATTTAGAAAGAAGCAGAAGTTGCAGAGGAAAAAAAGCCATGTCAGGTTGAAGTCTGGCGGGCTGCAAGGCTGCAGCTAGCATTCTCAAAGGGTTGCCTACAACAGACAGTCTTTAAGAGTACTGGATTTCATCTCCAGATATAACAGAGATTAAAACAATGAAAGATATTAGAAAATATAAAGTGGCATCAAAAGACTGCCAAAGGAAAGACACACATGGTTTATTGAAGGAAAATTTAGTTGGTTATTATGGCAGACAGCATGTTGACTACATATAGATATTTAAAATGATAAAAGAGCATGTGAGAAAATAATCCATTTAGTGTTTTGCTTTCGTGTTGTTCCATTCCCTTATTCATCACATTTATATCTCAACTGATAAGTTCCTTTTTAATTTTTCAAACATAACTAACATCTTGCTGTGGAGTGGAAGAATACTGTTGAATGCATGGGCACTAAGAAACATATAATTCCTATTTGTATTGGGAAACTTCCTTGCTCTATGGCTTCCTGCCTACTGCTGTGTAACACACGCTAACTAGCATTCAGACAGTTATGGAGAAAGACTGCTGTGACGTCAACTTGCCGCAAGGACAACAGCTTACTTGATGCTTTCCTTTGTGTTTTTTACTGCTGATATGGAGACTTATGCTCAGTAGTGGGGAAGCTGGCTAGGAAATATTTAAACAAACAGGACGTATACAAGTCCATGGGACCTGATGGAATGCACTCTCAAGCACTGAGGGAGCTGGCCAATGTCATTGCAAGGCCACTCTCAATTATCTTTGAAAGGTCATAGTGATCAGGGGAATTTTTCTGAGGACTGGAAGAGAGAAAATCTTCCTCTTATCTTCAAGAAGGGCAAGGAAGAAGATCCAGGGATCTACAAGCCAGTCAGCCTCACCTCAATCCCTGGGAAGGAGCAAGTCCAGGGAAGGGCCACTGTTGTGGTTTAACCCCAGCCAGCAACTAAGCACCATGCAGGTGCTCACTCACTCCTCCCCACCTCACCCCCCATCTCCCCAGTGGGATGGGCAGGACAATCAAAACCAAGTAAAACTTGTGGGTTGAGATAAGAACAGTTTAATAATTGAAATAAAAAAGAAAATGTATTAATGATAATAACTGTTACGAAAAGGAAGGTAACAAAACCAGAGTGAAATATAATCCAAGAAAGACAAGAGATGCACAGTGCAATTGCTCACCACGTGCTGACCGATGTTCACCCAGTTCCCGAGCAGCAACTCCCAGCCAACTCCCCCCAGTTTATGTACTGGACATGTTGTCACATGGTATGGAATACCTCTGGCCAGTCTGGGTCAGCTGTCCTGGCTGTGTCCTCTCCCAACTTCTTGTGCCCCTCCAGCCTTCTTGCGCCCCTCCAGCCTTCTTGCTGGCTGGGCATGAGAAGCTGAAAAACCCTTGACTTAGTCTAAACATTACTTAGCAACAACTGAAAACAACAGTGTTATCAACATTATTCTCATACTAAATCCAAAACACAACATTATACCAGTTACTAGGAAGAATATTAACCATCCCAGCCAAACCCAGGACAGCTACAAAGATGAGTAAGGGACTGGAGCACCTCTCATGTGATGAGCGACTGAGAGAACTGGGATTGTTCAGCCTGGAGAAGAGAAGGCTCAGGGGGCTTTTATCTGTGTGTATAAATGTCTGACAGAAGAGTATAAAGAAGACGAGCCAGATGCTTCTCAGTGGTGCCCAGTGAAAGAACAAGAAGCAACGGACACAAACTGAATAAATGAAACTCCGTTAAACATGAGAAAAAAACCCCCAAACACTTCTTTTACTGTGAGGATGGTCAAATCCTGGACCAAGTTGCTCAGAGATTTTATGGAGTGTCCATCCTCTAAAATGTTGAAAACTCAACAAGACATTGTTCTGAACAACCTACTCTATAGAGGTCCCTTCCAACCTTCATAATTCTGTGACTTTGTGTGATTCTTGTTTTGTGTTAAACCTGGACACTTTAGTTCAGACTAGATTCTCCTAGGTTTATTTTTCTAGAAGACATTCTGAAGATTTGAAAGTTCTTTTCAAAGCGGTGATGATCTTCAAATCTGAAGACCTTAGATTTGAAAGGTCTGCATTATGGACTATCATACTAAACATTACCTTTTTCCAAAACATTTTTTTTTTCATGAACACAGGGTACGCTTAATTGCAAGTAAGAAGTTAGATGTGATCTATGTGGTCTGTCCCTTCCCCACCTTGTTTATTGCTTTCTTTACTAGACTTTTGTGATGCTGTGATTCTTGCCAACAGTCTCCTAGGAGAAGTAAGACAACTTAAAAATCCCAGACTTCTAAAGGCTTTCAATTGGTCTCTATATATCAAAAAGTTTTATAATGACAGGTGGATAGGTACTTTTTTTTAAAAAATTTGTACTCTCTACTATAATCCACCAGATAGCACAGGAAACCCCAGCTACATGCTTTTCTTTGACTTAATATAAAATGCATTAATTCTCATTACTTTAAACCACTGGGCTGTTGGAAATCAGCATAACTCCACTGAAATCAGAGGAATTACACCGACTGACTTTAGAAGATGATCTGCCTATTAATCCCAGTGCAATAGAATTTTAGATTAAGATGCAGGTCTTTGGTGACAGCCAAAAGCAATCTGATTAAAAGCAATTCTGACTTCACTCCAAAGCACAGAACTTTATTTCAAAGACTTCTCATGAACCTAAGGGCTTACAGGGCTACCTGACAACTCAGTAGTTTCAAATAATTTAAAAATAAATCCCATGAGCTTCCCTTGGCATTTAAGAATACCAAGATTGGAAATATGGGCTACAGCATCTGACCCCATTACAAAATCTTTTCACAAACTGATCAGGTTTTCTCTCGTTTACAGTTTCTGGTATTACTGTGCCTGTACTACTGCTGCTTCCAGGTTTTTCTTCTAAGTTCTAGACACCAGTCATCAGATCCTGCTTATTTGTTTTTATGGAACTGGTTCTGCACCCAGCCTCTGATGTTACCCCACAGTGTATACTTAGAGAACAATTATTTTGCCAAAGTAAACCATCTAAGTCTGCTTAGTCTCCACTTATAAGACAGCTTTTCCACTCCCCTACTGTCCTAGTAGCCTTTTTCTGTACATGTTCCAGGGTGAATTAATCCTTTCTGAACACAAATAACTGGAATTATTCACACTGTTTAAGATGAAGTTAACGCAGGACCTTGTGCATAGCTGTATCTCCAGTGGAAAAATATTGCCTGACAGTTCAGGTTCAAATTCACTCCACTTACTTACAGTGACAGTCATCTTCTGATCAATGAATGTATTGACGCCTTGCTTCTGATTTTTCTTTTTCAAGTGTAGAGCTCCAACAGTGTATAAGAAACTATTATTATAAGTCCCTAGCAGCACAGACTTGCCCTGTGCACTGTGGAATTTCTGCTCACTTTGTTAGTTCAGTCCTTAGAGCTCTCTTGTTTTTCCTGTATATTTTGGTCTTCTAAATTTGGGATCAATTTTATATGTGTACTCCCACCTACCCATGCCATTAATAAAAATATTAAACAAGATCAGTTCATCTGTAAATCTCCTCTAACCTTTACTCCCCCCTTCAGCATAACCTACTGTTGTCTTACATTCAGCCCACTTAACAATTCTTGCTCTTGTCCATATCTTCATCATCTTGACTATGAAGTTCCCATCTGGCAAGGCCACATGGGTTGCACACTTGCTGAGGCACAAAATACATGCGTGCAACCAAGGAATGAAAAATGACTGCCAAAGACAACAGAATGAAGGAAAGGGTCCTTTTGTGTTTCTTATCAGTCATTATTACTTTTGGGGTGCTTTAAGGATGAATATCTGAACATGCAAATACCTGACCACTCATTTTTGGAAATTAAGTATATGATAAAGTTGACTTTATATCAACTTAGCAGTTTCAGTTTTAGCTAGATTTATGTCAGGAGTGCCTTTTGCTTACACATCTAGAGATGAAGACTGAAGAGAAATCACCAAGCACATGAACGGGACTCTGGAGACATGGCTTCCAGTGCCATTTGTGCCAATTTGATTTCCTTTCAATCTATGTCCAGCCCTGTAAAATGGCAATAGGGCCTGTTATCTTCTTTGTTCAGTGTTCTCAGAGCTATGAATGCTAAGTGGAAAAAGCATTTCGCTTCCATACAGACCTTGCCTCACTTAAAACCACTGCTCATATATGACTGCAACAGTGTTACTACCACAACCTGGAAGGCAGCATAAAGCATTCAAGACAGCAAATACACAACATAAAGAAGAGTGAAGCTAAACTGCACATACTTCCCCAGTTAAAAAAATACACACCTTTGGGATTCATTAGCCATAGCTGTCTCTTTGACTACCAAATGCAATGACAAATACCACATGAAATGAAGAGTGCTTGTGCCTATTTTGTTCACCCCATCAGATGGTGTGTAATACGATATGCAGTAAGCTTGCTAGAAACTAAGTATGATGTATCAATTATCGTAACAGTGGAGAGGATTTCCTGTGAGGAAGTTCTTCCTTGCACCTTTGCTCTGATACCACAGTATCATCATCATACTCTCTTCCATGCTGTGCTGCTTCCCCTACACTGTGTAAGACAAATTTCACGTGCTGATCGCTGCCTCTAAAGAACCAGAGATTGATACCAGAGGATAAATGGGAAGAAAACAGAGTGCTATGTTGGTGCTGCCATACCTGTCCATTTCCCTTACAGAGTACATCTGGAGCAACCTGCTGGCAAGGGAAAGAGAAAAGAAAGCCTATCCTTGCTAGTAAGTTCCTCACGTGTATCCATGAAATGCCCATTATAGATTCTATTATATCAGTAATAACAGAAAATCATGACCCAGCAAGCTTATTACAGGAGCAGCAGCAGACTGAAAACCTATACTACTTTTGTACAGTTTATAATAAACAGAGTGCTGAAGACGTGAACCTGGAAAAACATTTTTCAGGTATTGGTAAATTATTACATTTTTTTTTTTAGCCTCTCCCTAACAAACCTTTCAAAGTGTGAACCAATCTGCTGATAACTCTTGTTCCAGTATATTGTGCTTCTATATCAGGTTTTACAGGATGTGTTATCGGCTTCTTTAATAAGCACTATCATTGAATTGCCCCGTGAACATTTTAGGGAGGGCACGCCTCAGAAGTAAATTATACAAAAGATTATGATCTCTTTATAGGTTTTTTTCTGACCAAATCTCTTGGCTGGGCGGGGGAAGCATTCAAGACCTAGAGCCATTCAGCACTGTAGCTCAAAGGTTCACAAGGTTGGGCCCCTGGGTGAGCGAGCCGAGCCAACCCGACTGGTAAGGCCTACAGGAGGGCAGCTCGCTCTCAGCACCACTGCCGAGAGCAGAAGAGACGTACCCGCCGTACAGAGAGCACCTAGGAAATACAGCCCTCTGTCACGCTGAATCCTGAGACGCTAACAAAGGACACGGCCTTAGGAAGTGTGCTTATTAAAAACCTTCATTCTCACACACAGTGCTGAATAATTTGTTAAGCCCCCGCAACAAACACAAAAGACAAAGGGAAATAACCACAGGGCAAACACCCACCTGCTGGTTTTGAGATGGAAGAAAACAAAGTACCTTGTATGTTAAGATCTTTTGTTCCATGAAATAATGCGCTTGTTCTAGTTAAACAAACCACACCTGGCAAGAGCTCATTCCTATTGTTCCCAACGCTTCAGAGGATTCGCAGAGTAGAGAAGAACCGCACCGCTAATGTTTCATTTCATCCCCCTTCGATGCATGTTGTGAATGACTAAGTGTCAAACACACCCCTACCGGGTTCAAAAATGATAAATTATTATAATCCTTGTACTGGTGAGCAGAATGGTTAGCAAGAGTGTAAATGAAAGGTTGGTACTTTAGCACAGCAAGTAATTGTGAACGGAAGAGGGATGTGAACACGCAGTTACATAGGAAACCATGCCATGATTGATAGTCATGCTGTGAAGAAAGAAGTAAAAAGCCACATGCCACCTGGAAGGAATGTCTGTGTTTTTAAGGACTTAAAGAGAGCAATGCATATTTCTCTTTATCAGCAAAATTTGTAAAGCAAGAAAAGGAAAGTATAAAGGGAGGAAAGCAGCCAGTAAGTTAGTTGCAAACAGGTGTTGCATCATTTGATCACACAATTTCTTTTTAACAATTGCAGCATTTTTCTTATTTTACTTCTTTTCTGCTCCTGACACACAACAGACATGCTTTGTCTACGTATGACATTTCACTAATGCCAGAGTATTCTCTCAGCTCCATGTGCTCAATGAATCATTATAACATTTGGAGCGGAGTTTTATTCACAGTAATTAGAAATGATTCCCTAGTTTTCTCTGGGAGAGGTGGGGGTCACGCATCCACCCTTGCACAGCCTCTAACCATTCTTGATCTGAAGGGCATGCCTTCTGTCAGAAAGCACTGTGCTCCCAAACTTGTCAGTTTTTCTCAATCCATTCTGGAGCCTGCACTTAATAAGCTGATACGCCACACTTCTTAAGCCTGCTTGCTTAGCACAGCAAAGCCACAGGGTCATTTGGCCTGTTCCTGGAGAGATACTTCCCTCTCAAGTCCAGAAGAGGAGCCTGGAAAGGGACTGGCCTGGCAACACCAAGCCTTCTAAGTCCAGTTGCTGCTAAGGGTGCAGGAGAAACACCATGTGTGTTTCCAAGGAAAAAAAAAAAAGAACTTGAATACCCCATGCTACAGTTGTCTTTGTGGAGTGCTTCTTCAAAATAAACCTGCACAAGTGGCTACTAAAACCTTTCTACTCATTTTGCTGCTGAACTGAGGCAGATTTAGAAACCCATTTGTATGCTGCTGAGCAGTTGCCAAGATTCATGCTCAGAAGGGTTTTTTTGCATGGTGTCGTGGTTTAATCCCAGCCAGCAGCTAAGGACCACACAGCTGCCCACTCACTCCCCCACACCCAGTGGGATGGGGGAGAGAATTGGAACAAAAAAGTAAAACTTGTGGTTTGAGACAGGAACAGTTTCATAGAACAGAAAAGAAGAAACTAGTAGTGATAATGATGACAATAATAATAAAAGGATTGGAATATACAAGTGAGACACAATGCAATTGCTCACCACCTGCCGATCGATGCCCAGTTAGTCCCCAAGTGGCGATTCCCCCTGCCCCCACTCCCCCCAGTTTCTATACTAGATGTGACGTCCCAGGGTATGGAATATCCCGTTGGCCAGTTTGGGTCAGCTGCCCTGGCTGTGTCCTGTGCCAACTTCTTGTGCCCCTCCAGCTTTCTCGCTGGCTGGGCATGAGAAGCTGAAAAATCCTTGACTTAGCAACAATGGAAAACATCAGTGTGTTATCAACATTCTTCTCATACTGAACCCAAAACATAGCACTATACCAGCTACTAGGAAGGCAATTAACTCTACCCCAGCCGCAACCAGGACACATGGGCTGAAAAGTTAGTTGTTCCATTTAGATGAAAATTTAGCCTCTGGAGAAGTGGATGGCAGCAACAGAAGTCTCCCAGGAAACTACTCTGCTGGCAGCCTTCTCATTTTTTTCAGGGCAGAAGAATTTTGCAAGCCTGTCAGAAATGAACTGTGCTTACTACCTGACTTCCAGGGCATTCCTATTTGAAGCCTGTTACACTCAGCTGAGCATGTCTGACACTGATACTTTAGAGCTATTAGTAGAGCTTATCAGCATCTATTTTGGTGTTTTTTCCCTTTGCTGAGCATGGATCCTATATCAGTTTTCATGTGCGTGTCTTCTCCAAACCTATCAGAAGGTTAATAAACACGTTAGCTGGCTCTGATGTGCTAGATGGCCCCAGCTTACTTGAAAGCCAACTTTCCTTGATGCCAACTCCTCCTGGCTCAGGTAATAGACAAACCCAACCAAACTCATGGCTAGTTATGCTGTTCATGGTACCCAGCAGGAATCAGGGTAATTGTTTCTTCTTGCTCATGTCAAGAATTTGTGCACCAGACAGAAACTCCCTCCAACACGTCCCTGTGATAGCCAGCACTGCTGATGAGATGCTACACTAGGACTGTCCCTGTGCAAACCCACATTTTGCTGTGGTCCCTAAATAGGGGTAGAAGCCCAATGGGTTTGACTGAACAGTTTCATTCATTTTTGCAGAGGTGTAAATCAGAAAGATGCTCCACAGTCTTCAACTCAAAAACCTTTACGTAAGGAGGACCTTATTTTTCAGCAGTATGAGCTTCAACTAGAGGCTAAGTGAATGTTTGATGAATGAATTTTGGTTCTGTGGCTCTGTGTATTCTTCTGGATTACATGGATTAGCAGCCCTTGAAACACAGTTTATCAGATAAGACTTGAAACTGGATGAATTGTAATCATTAGTAATTTCAGACATCTCATACACAGTATCATCAATTGCCATAAACCGTTCTCCTTAGTGAATACAACCTATGTTTCATCTATTTACCTCTTAAGATTAAGATTACTGGCCCATTAAAAGCAGGGCGGTAATATTTCAAGACATTAGCATATTCTATGTTGCACAAAGTATATGTAGTTTGGAAAACTGATATTGTTGGGCTTGATAATAAATGTTGAGAAATCAGTTTGGTTTTCAAATTTTAAAATTTAGTGAGGCAATAAGTAATTAAAGTGGACTGGGCAGTTTCCTCTTTGCTTCTTCCCAAACGTCAGCTCCATTTGGCAGCTATCCCTGTGACAAAGAATACTGTGAATCCAGCATAAATAATGCAGTCTAAATCTGTGCAGACCAGGCAAAAGAGAGAGCAAATATCTTGCAGAGACAGAGGAGAAAACTGCTCAGTTTCATCGTAGAAGAGATACTACCCAGTGCCTTAACATGTAATAGCCTTAGCTAAAAGTTTGCTGTCAGCTCAGCCCAGAACAACATTTAAAATCATTAAGTACTAGACCTAGCAGGCAATGGGAAAATCAGCTAGACAGGGTCTAATGCGATGAAAGGATTTAGTGTGTGTTCTGCGTTTTAATTTTTTTTTTGTATGAACTCTAATTCTAGAAATAGTTTAATAAAAAAATAAATCAAAACAAATATGAGACATCCCTATGATGGAATAATGAAGTCAAATAAGGCTAGCATATGCGTCAAGAAATACATATGAAACGGTAACAGGATGCAGTTATAATGACCACTCCTTGTGAGAGAGTGAAGTAAAAGCAGGGACACTGATGTTTCTAATTCATCTCACCAGTGGATCCAGAAATGGTTTTTAAAAAGCAAAGGCCCAGTTAGTGGCCTGCTGAAGCCTTATTATCGCCTTTGCAAGCACAATCCTTGCAGAGACCAAACCCAAAGACATTGTACATAGACTGGAAAAACTCAGGATTTCTGCCCTATGGGAAATTCTGATATTTTGTGAAAGGCTTTGTTCTGAATTAGAACAACAAGAAGAAATTTAGAAATATCCAGAACTAAGGACATTATGGAAGAAGGGGGGGGAGGGCAGGAAGTAGAGAAGCCCAAACAGTTTTGTTGTTATTTTTGTTTGGTGGTTTTGTTTTGGGTGTCTGGGGGTTTTTTTCTGAATGAAACAGAACAGTTGATTGCTCCCAGCTCTGGAGGATTTTCTGCATGTTTTCTTACTCTGAGTGACTTCACAAGAAGCCCTTGAAAGTCATCAGCGGGACCCTACATAAAAGACAAGTACAAAACCTTGAACAAGGGCCTTGGAGGCTCTCTGCCAAGGAGACTAGAGTAAGACATCTCACACTGAAGCTGAGCGCCCAGAACTTCCCATTTCTAGACCCCCATATCAGAGAGCCCAGAAGGCCCAAGGTCCCAGACCTCTCAACAGCCCACACACAGAGCCTGCGCTTGAACTGTGAGTCCTTCAGCTCCCCAGCATCAACAAGGCAGCAAGAAACCAGACAGCTCTCTATTAGAAACTGCTGAATATGTCAGCAATAGGTTGTCAAACAGCCAGGTTTCCTCAAACATTTTGGTTTTGACATAACCGACATTTTCCAACAAACTCCCTCTCCTAGGGGGGGAAAAAGGCATTCTTGGAAAGTTCCCATCCAACTGTACTTGTGATATACACTTACAGAAATCACACTGCATTTAAAGCCCTTTCAAGCTTAATTTATACGAAGCCTACAAAAAAAAGGAGTACAATCGCATGTGATGAGTGCCTAATAGTATGCAATAGCCTCCTGTGAAAAAGCATCTCTTAGAGAGCACAGTGCAGCTACGTAACACTCACGTATCGCAATCTGTACATGTCTGGCTCTTAGTCACTGAAATAACACCTTGGTATTTCATTTTTGTGACTGCTAATTAAAGCATACTACCTTCCTTTGTGGTAACATTCTCATGCACAGCTTGACATTACAGTGCACACAGATTGCCCAGAGAAATGCAAGCTTTTCCCTTTTTTGGTGTGATAATTGATCTGAACTTGCCTGCATTCATTTCCCTCAAGATGCTTCAGATTAAATGAATGAATCTCATGGCTGCAGAAGAGCTGAGTATTAAAAGGATTATGCTCACCACAAGAGACCCAGTACTCCTACATCCACAATCACTTTTACACACTTTCTACCCGCTCTTCAAAGTACGATGTCTCCTCATTAAATGTCAGCAAGTTGTGGAGTTGTGCTGAATTTAGAGGTAGAAGTGCACTGACATATTTTGCTCAGGCAGACTGCATACCAAGAAGTACTGTTAAGGTTAATGACCTAATGATTAACAGCAGAAGGCACCTTTGCAAGCAGATGAAGTTCACTAACAGAATTACTAAAATGACAATGAACTTTGCTCTATTCCAGTTTTATACATCATTGCACCCCAGGAAGGTACAATCTCCTCCCAGAATCACAACTGGTCATTTAGCAGTGGTGTTTTTAAACTTAATGGTAGCTAGACAGCCCTTCATCATTTTTAAGAGGTGGGCTCACTGTCTTAGTAACACTAAAATGAGTTCTAAAAATGTAGGATGGAACTAGCAATTATATTCACTGAAAAAAAGGTCATGAAACAGCAATTGCTACAGGTCAGCAGCATAGTAGATTTTGCCAGCATTTGAGCAGAGGACATGGTGGCAATAGATTAAAGCGAAGTCACCAGCAGCAGGTACAACATCCTTAGCTCTCATCATGGGAGTTGCAGAATCAGAATGATGCTCTTTGCAATGGATGTCCCTCCCTGCTCAGCTGGACGCTTGGGAAACAGGCCACTCTTGTAAACATCCCTATCTAATATCCTCTTCTCTTTAATCCCCCATCTGCCAGTACCTGATTCAGGCACAACTTCCCTCACTCAGCAGGATGCTACTCTCTAGATCCAGTCTGGATCTTACAGAATAGTTTAGGAGATCATCTTCTCCAGCTCCCTGGTCAAAGCACCTGGTTGCTCAGGGCCTTCTCCAGTTAAGTATTGAATGTCCCAAACCTCTCAACAGCCCACACACAGTGCCTGCACTTGAACAGTGAGTCCTTGAGTCCCCCAGCATCAACAAGACAGCAAGAAATCAGGTGTTCACTTTCCATTAGGATACAAGCAATCTCCTTTAGTTCAGAGAGGTGTTCTCCAGAACGTGAATTTTCAGTTTGCAAATTGTGTATTCATATCAGAATTCCTTCCTATTAACTGGGGTGAGACATGGTGGAGGGACAAGGTCCCAGAGTACCTTGCCAGAAGCTTGGCCAGAAAGAAATAAAATAAAGTAAAGATTTTACCACACTCTTTACTGCTTGAACTACCATGAACCATACAGTTTATGCTGGGCTACACCAGAGACAGAAAGCGAGACCAGTTAATGGGGTCCATCAAATGAGAGACTGCAGAGAACTACCTAGCCGCTGCTTTAAATATATGCATTAGATGGTATTTTATAAAGCAGGAGAGGAAAGTGTTTCCTCACTAGAAGTAAAGAAGCAATCAAATCAGATAGCAGGAATTACAGGCACTCAGGCATTTACATTGACTTTCCCTGTTTGTATGCCAGAAATAAGAGGGAAAAAAAAAAAAAGTAAAATTTTCACATACGCTGCCTTCCTGCCTACATCTCCAACCAAATGAAAAGTCATCCTGTAGTCACATTTTTCTGGGAGTGATGACTTAGATATGTCATCCCATTCTTCCCACACACATATGCACATACAAAATCACCAAGGCTCCCCTGTTGTGGCCACTGAATTATGCCATCTTTGTGTTTACATCATCCAGTTCACCACAGGACCACTCAGACCTGATGGCACCCCTCTTTCCACAGGGGAGTCACCAACTCCGCAAGCCACTGAAATGCAGATATCTCGTAGGAAGAAAGTGCCTTCTTCACAGTATATGGCAAGTCTGCACAACACACAGGGCTAGAAAGAGACCACCACCAGATCCCACTGAAACTGCAGGGGCACCACTCATAACAACATACCAAGCACAGCAAAAATATGACAAGGGCATGGAGCCTCTAGCACTCAGTGCTTAGAAACCCCACTTCATACCTTGTGCCCCCAATACACTGTAACACAAAGTTTGCTCTAAGCAGGTGAAACAAAATGAACACATATGAGATAATGAGAAGAAGGGAATGACAAAGGCTAAGTACTATGACAGAGAACTTTAAAATTTATTGCATGTCTTTTAACTATATCACTAAATAACCCTTTCTAAAGGGGAATCACTATGGCCACAAAATCAGCACCAGGGGGTTGGGGCATGGGGGAAGGTTAAGTGAGAGAAGCAGATTGCTCTTTAAAGCTCTTTTACATAACACGGCTGCAGAATCCCTCAATGGCTCTTAAAAACACTTCAACCAGAAAAACACATTGGATGACTGAACAGCACAGGGGGACCAAAGCGTAGCTCTGTTCCCGACCTGATGTCTGTGAAGCTTTTTAGATAGGAGCAGTATGGGAATCTCTTGCACTTGTGCTGTGCATCACAGTCATCATCAGACTCCATGGGAAGCACTCCATTAAGGAACCAAAAGTATCCAACACCTAGCTGTCCTCCAGCAAGTGTGGGCCAACTGGTATGCAGATGTGAGAGTGAGCATGTGTGAAAATGACTTTTATGGTTTTTTTGTGGGGTTGACACAAGAGGTCACCTTTAGGACATACTAGAACTAAAAAAATACTGACCATGTTGACATAACACGGTAATGTTGAACTATTTTTTCAAGTTTTTTGGGGTTTTTGGTTTGTTTTTTTAAACACGTATATAATGCATTGGGAAAAAAAAAAAGAATGCTTTGGCGACCAAAAGCTGGCATTAAAAGGCTACTTGGTTTTTCTTTCTTTGTTTTTAAGGAAAGCTTGAACCTTTTAATAGGAAAATGGGATGTCAGTTTTATCAGTTTTTCCAGAAAGCCATTTAACTAGTTCTTGAGTAAATACCCTCTGCTTATAACGGAGCTTTCCCCTGTGGTTCCTTGCCCACTGGTCCCAGAACTGAGCAAATTCACCTGTAGGTCACCTCTTGCAAGGATGCAATTCACTGCTTTCTTAAAACATGATAAAGCTGCTATGAATTCATTTTTCAGTGAAGTACTGGATTTCCTGCTCTTTTCTGCTTCTTCAGGACAGGCTGCCTACTAGCACTAAATTCAAACTGCTGGCTAAGCAGAGAGGAGGGTTGGAAAAACAAAGAACAGGGCTGGAAAAACCCATTCCAAGGAATGGAAAGCTGTTTTATCAAATCAGAAGAAGATTAAAATTGCTCCATTTGAAGTACTGGCAAAATATAATTTAGCTCTATAGGGCGAGTGTCAACAAAAGCACTCTAGTATGTTTTTACATCTCATGTCAATACATTACCTTTCTTGCTGCAGGTAAGCTAGAAAGGGAAATTTTATTGCCATTGCATATTGACAAATATGGCACTCAGGCAAGTTGTGAGGGTGTGTTAGCCTTGGAAAAATAAAGCATCTGGAACCTCGAAACCAACATGTTCCCCAAAAGTCACCCACACCAGGTCTGTTTGCTGTCCGAGCAGGTGAAAAGGCTAGAGTTCTGTAGTCAGAGCTGCACGCTACCAGAGACCTTTGTTTGGTAGGAGCACAGGCTCTGTTTATGCAGATGGGACAGGTACTCTTGCACCATTTCAGGAAGGAACCGGCACATTCATTAGTTGCTCTTTTGGGAATTGCAGATGGCATCCCTCCAGCATAACACGGTTTTCAAGTACTGACATGAAAACCCTTGAGACAAAACATACATACAACATAAGCCTAATATCAATAGCTCCACTTGGGCTGGCTCCAGTGTACCTCCTTCCAGGAACAGGCACTAATCCCCACAGGGCACCATGTTGGGCACAAAACTAGGTCACTATACCTTTGCAATGAAAGCAAAGGCATAGATATAGACAAGCAGAAAAAAAAAATCCCACCATGACAAAACAGGTCATTATTTTTCAGTTAGTAACAAAATACTTTGCAGATGGTGCCATCATCACCTGTGGAGAAATGGAGCAAACCGTTCTTCTCACTGTGGATAGCATGAACCAATCACCACTGGATAGTTAGGAACTTTCCTTTATCAAAACACACCACCTGCTCTGGCTCCATCTCTAACACCATTTAAATTATGTGTCTATGCTGCAGGGCCGTCAATAGAGCCAATGCACTGGGGAGGAGATGAGAGATTTCTAGGGTAGCATACTTCTCATTTAAACACCAGATGCCTTGTTGACTACTGAGAGAAAAGCTGGGTCATTTGGCTGTTGTTTTAGCTTAGTCTTTGTGTGAGAGGATTGCAAGAAATATAGTCTATAAACTCAGCTGGACCTTAGATCTTGCAATAGTCAAGGCACAACAGGGGTATTAAGGCTAGAAAGACAGACCAAAATTTTTTGCCTTTTCAAGATCCTAAACCAAGCACTTTCAAAGAACTGCCTAGAATTCAAGTTGCAAGCTCCTGTGAGACTAAATCCCAGTACAACACTGGGGTGGATGTTATTTAAGCTTGATTTTTTTTTTCTGTCTCCAGTTTCTTAATTCACCTCAGTGGTTTCTCAGGCTAACTCATTAATTCAGGCGATACAACAGGATTTTTCGCTAGTGATTCATACAGCTCAGAAGACTCACTAAAACCATTTTAATGCTCCTGCTTTGATGCCAGAAGATGTAATCAGTTTAGACCAGATGATTTATAAAGCATGGGGCTTCAAGGGGATCCCTATTCCCACTGCAAAGCAACACACATGGACATCAACCTGCCTTTCCATAGCTGTTATCCCAGACTTTAGGCACAGCAGAGTTGCCATCTCTAGTCTAGGTTTTACATCCAGAACTGGGGGCCAATGGGGGAGCACAAGCGGGAGGACTATGCTCTCACTTCACGGAGTAAAAGCAGACAGGACACAGTAATAAACCAGTGGTCCTAAACCTTGAGTTTTGGGGACTCCCCTCCCTTTCACCACTTGTCACCTTCCTGCTTTTCTCATGAGCTGTGGCCAAACACCTCTCCTTCTGCAAGCAACAGTTCAACTCCACTCACCCAATTAATGCCTATCCTCATGCCCCAAGCAAACAAGCCACTCCCATCTACCTCTTGCAGAAGCAGCCTGTTCTCCAAGATCCTTATGCAAGTAGCCACCATCCTCCAGTATGCACCCCAGAAAAGCAGGCTGTTGCCGAGGAGAGTGACACATAGTCCCAGGCAGGCAGGCTGCAGCTGCCTGATCCAGAGGTTTAGCTGCTGCTGAAGGGAGACACAAGGCAGAGTTACATCTGGCAGGATCTTGTGGATCCTGGCTACTGCATCCACTCTCATGCCTTTATCAGGGCATCATCAGCTTGATGCTTTTTACCAAGCTGTGGCAGGTTCCTGGCTGTTTCTGCTGCACTGAATACTCGAGCAGAGCTTGCTCTTTCCTATAGGGAAAATGTGACAGACCGCCTGGAAGCATCCCACAGGCCAGGCTGGGGCCAGCCTCTGAAATCAGTGCATCACCACTTACGCTCCATTAGCAGAGTTTAGAGGTAATGATACAGTGCCTCCTTCATAAAGGAGTGACCTCCACTATGAGTAGATCCAATTACTCTGTTCCTTTAGGAAGAATACAACATGTGGGAAGTTTTGTCTATTCAGAGTTTGGGGTGGGAAGGGAGAGCGATTTTGCTTTGCAAAGGGCATAGATTAGTTTACTGTGTGGGTACAACCTAGCAATTGGAAAAGTGCGAGGCAGGTCCGACATTTTAATGTAACAGTACAGCTATTACTTATCTTCTTTTGTACATGCAGAGTTTAGGTAGCAAGAAAATTGGTCCCTGCTCAGACAAACCCCCTCAGACTACAGCAAACAGGGTTAGTGAGAACTGACTTGCAACGCTGGGACATTCTCCAAAAACAATCTCCAAAGGAACACCTTGTTTTCTTGGCAGAGATGGAAGAGGACAGAGACTGGATATCGCATACAGGTCCAGGGTTAGTCTAGAAGTGGAAGGAAAGACTGAAGAAAAAAAAAAATATAGATTCAACTAGTTATGCAGCATAAATGAAGACAATTCATACAGACCTCTGGCAAAATAGGTAACAAAAGGCAGGCAACAAAAACACTCCTCATGGATAACAGCATGGCTTATGCGGTCTTCAGAAAGATGGTCATGTGAACGAAATAAATTGTCCAATATGTTGGCAATTTAAATGAAAAGCCTTGGATCAAGAAATATAGTTTAATGTCACAACACTGTAGAATATGTTGTCCTCCAGGCAAAATGAAAGCCAGAATATTTTTCTATGTTTCTGCTTTAATGACTTCTTAGGAAAGAAATGGCCACATCAAACTAGGTCAAGATGACAAATCACAGTAAATAAAGCCTGCCGTTTTGGTTCATCAAAATTAGGCTCTGCAACATGTTCTTGATCTAATTGGGATTCCACAGTAACTGGTGAACCTGGCTGGGCAGCCCATGTTAACCTGTAGGGGCAAGGCACAAGGAACAGTTCATCACACTGAGCTTTTGGAAGCTGCAGTGGTGCCTGCAGAACGAGTCTATTTAGTATTCTCCTTTCAGGGGAGAAGTAAAGTATTTCCACAGACCAAACTGAAGTGTCATTAACACTGAACAAAAGTACAATAGTACTCTTGAGTAGGAAAGAGAGATTTCACAGCACTTGTAGATGAAAGACAACATGCCCCATAACACAGTATAAAAATATCCCCAAATCTCCTACTTTGTAAAGTGATTCAATGAAGAGCTACAAATAAGCAGGAGAGAGTCAGATGTGACAGTGAGAGAAGTTGGTGACTTAATAGCACATTAAGCTGATTTGGCTAGTTAAGAATCAGTAAGTATGTTCACATAGCAATAAGATAAATAAGCAAATAAAAAAATATATAAGCCTTTCCATGGCTCTTGACAAGTAGACGTAAACAGAGAGAAGATATTTCTATATACGCTGATGAGATTATAAAGATGTGACCAGATGTCTTCTATGCTTCATAATACCCCATGAACCTTCAAGATATCTGTAGAAAATACTTTGAGGATATAATTTTGATATGCTGCCTTCTGCTTCCCTTCACTAATATTGTTTCCCTTAACAGTGGACACCGAGATTGACTTCAAGCAGCTGTTCAACCCCGAGCAATCCAATTCTCTTCATTTTAACAGGATAAGGAGGCTACAATAAGTATATTAACTTGAAGGCCCTAGAGGAATAGTTTCTTGCTTAAATAGTACTTGCACTGACAAACAGAATCAATACAAAATTAAAAATGTAGAACCTCCCCCACCAGATCATGTTTGTATTTCCAGGTTACTTGCACAGCATCTTCAAAACCTTATCTTTCGATTTTTTTTTTTTTTTTTTATGCTGAGTGGCAGAACTTAACCATCAACACAAGATAATTTTTGTCTTATTTCATTTTATAGTCCATATGAAGCTAGCAATAAAGCTATGGATGATTTGAGGATTGACTCAATGTGCCATTTCTGATCCACTTGAACCAATTGCTGATGAGCCACTGGAGCTAAGATCAGGAGCAATTGGACCAGTCATTACTTGAACAAGGGCTGTGAAAACAGCTATTTGCATTGGTCTGCCCACCGACTATTTGCTGGTTGAATAAAGCTATTTTATTTTTAATTTAATTACAGATTGTTACAAAAAGTTTTGGGTTTATTTTCTAAGGAAACTAAAAGTACTGGAACAAACCATGTCCAATCTATAATAAAAAAAACATAGATAAAAGCATGTTTCAAAGTTAGAAAGGGGCATATTCTAACTTTTTTTTTTAATCTTTAAATGACTGAAATAAAAAAAGTTCATACTGAACTCACGAAATTTTCTGGTGGACTTTTTTTTTTTTTTTTTTTTGACAAAGTTCTGATGAAAGAATTTCATGTAGCTTTTCTTGGAGCCAAGTAATTCCTGTGGTACTCAGAGAGAGAAATTCTTGTAATGACCCTTGCTTGAAGGCAATATCAGATTTAGGTCTGGCATCTTCTTATTTCCTTATGTTTGCTTATAAAAATTAACCATAAACCATACCCTTTCTATCCTGAAACACTGCTAAGAGAAGATATGAGGTTGCCTAATCAAGCCAAAGAGGTGGTCCACACCACGTTTAGTTTTGTACCTAGTTCTTTGTTCCAGCTCTGTCTCCTTCCAGACGGATTTCCAGACCTGCCAGAGAGACAGCAGGACTGGTTCCACTGAACCGAAATTAGTGTTGCTTGTTGGACTCTTAAGGCAAGCTCCAGGGATTTTACTCCTCCAGCACAGCAGCCCAGGGGCCTGTGGAGGACTTCAGCGAGAGCCACCTTGCATCTCTTTTTGCACCAACTTTTCAAAGATCCAAATAAGGAAACCATTTGGCATTTCATGTGTCAGACAGATGGGTGGGAGGAGTGGTGCTTGGAATGTCAAATAGTGTGAATGAGGCATTTGGGGATGGATTTAAACGATAATATAGTGAGCATGGTATACTGACAAAATCATTGGAGCTAGGGAATCTGGTTGTGCGTTAACAGAGCAGCCAATTAGTTAAGATTTTATTCTGGTTTTGGCTCTAGGTTTGCCTCTGTAGCCTTTCACTAGACACCATTCCTACTAAAAGTCAGTCATATTTATACCACTGTTGAAAAATGCATTGGTGAGTTGCTAAGACTAATTTTAAAAAAACCTGACAAAGTAAGTTTTAATGAAGAGACAGGAGACTAGAGAGTGAAGATTATTTAGATGGATGTGGAGGAGTAAATCTGCATTTAACTCTCAAAAAGTCAAGATAACTTTGCATCTAAGGATTAACATGAATTCTCCAATTAATTTTCTTTTCTGCATATGTCTGCATGGGGAGGGGAGAAACAGGAGATGGGAACAGGGAGACCTGTAAATAGGAGACAAACTGAAGAACGTTATCGTTCCGCATTGTTAGTGGGGTGTCTGAGATGAAATTATTTTCATTCTTTTGTCTTGCTCATACTCAGATGAACAACCAGGGGATGAAGAGAGCTCAAAATGCATATTCTGTGAATTGCCATAAATAGGAGTTATACTTGGGACTTCGTGGACTCTTATTTTGTTGTTCCCCCTTATTTATTTTCTGGACTACCATAATGCAGCTCTAGCTTTCATTAAGGTCTCTTAAAAGTTTGCCTTGACTGAAAGCTTCCTTGCATATTTCATGCTTGTACATTGCTATTGGTTGTCACTCTCCAAGCTCTCTTCCATTTTCTGACCATTAGGTTAAAAATATGATGATACACACAACCATGAGCATCTTTTTTTTTTTTCCTTCCACATTTGCCAACAGATACACAGTCCAAGTAGTTCTTCCCTAAAACTTCCATTTCTGAAAAATCATTTGAATTACACCAGAGAACCCTTCAAGCCTGTGACACCAGATCTAGATGAAGACTCTACATCACTGACATCCTCTCTGGGCAACGTTGCTGTGTCATCACTGCCAGTGATGTGTGGCTCAAGGTGGAAAACACTGGATTTGCCAGAATTTATTTTTTTTTTTAAACAGCTAATTATTTTGCCAATGTCCTCCGCATGACCTTCCACAAGCTGCTTTCTGTCTCTTTTACTTCCCTTCTACTTTTCCTCAGGATTTATCATCTTTAGGGAAGGGACTATCTGTAAATAGGCACAGTGCATGCCACTGTGGAGCTCTCATTTCAAAGCAATAAGTACTGATACCAAATGACGACAAAGGTCTCAGAAATTAGAGAGAGAAGATGTGGTATGAGAAAGAATAGCATTGCCTCTTTCGATTCATGAGAATTTTCCTCATGCTAGGTTTAGAGCTGGAACAATGCATACCCAACAGTGCTTTTACACCTCATCTACGCACAACGCAGTTTTTTATATTTATTCATTCCTCTGTTTTACCCATGTTTAAGTAATAAGTTTGTCTGTGGTGAAAAGTGTGGGGGGAAAATCCTTAGTACAGTGCAACAGTAAATCTCACAGCCCATGGGACAGAGGGAGCTATTTTCACTAGCTGTGCTTTTTGAGACAAATGTGAAACTGTGGTATAAAATGTCAGGAGAGCACAGCAGTGCTCCCCCACACCCAGCCTCTCCCCTCTGTCAGCCACCTTCCTGCCCTCCAGAACAGCGGAACAAGCACAATGGTCTATTTATTTTTTTCTTAAGTACAATTATTTCCCAGTAGAAGAAACACTAGAGTGCAATAAAGTAATTAGGAGGAAAAATATACACATCCTTCCCGCTTAACTGCTAGGTAAGGTCTCCTCCCAGCTGGATGTGAGGTAGCCCACATCATGTCGTATGTGACTGCTACCAGGAGCACAGGGAGGCACAGTGGGAGATTATTAATCTGCTCAGGTGAGGACAAAGAAATGAGGTTACCCTGACAGGATGATGTTTTGGGGCGGTAGAGCTCTACCGGCAGCCATGATCTGGCCTCCTGAGGTGGGGACATGGCCGTGCCACAAAGGCACCTGTGCTGCTCCCCACGAGAGGGCTGGAGAGCCCAGGGCCCTGAGACCACACACCTGGGCTGTGTCTGGCCCCACGTTCCAGCCCCTGTCCCTTGGGGTTGGCCGTCACGCCATGGCCTCTGCCTCCATGCGTGGGCTGGGTCCAGGTTTTGGAGGGAAAGCCTTCCCTTCCCGAACCCCTGGGAAGTGGGTGGAAACATCCGGCCCGAAACACATGCAACATTGATGTCTTGAGAGGGGCGTGCACCTGTCCTTTGAGTTACCTTTAATTTACAGAACATAACATTTCAAGAAGCCACAAAAATCAAAGCGTACCTTTCATGAAGTACTGCAGGGGAGAAGGAAAGTACTTGCCCTGAAATCTCTTCAGCACTGTGGAAGGAAAAACTTACCTGCTTTTTTTTGTTGTTTTGCTTTGGTTTGTTTTTTAATGGTAAGTGCATTTTTCCTCTTCTGCTGTGATGTCTCTTAATTTCTTCAGTGTTTGCTTTTCTGTTGGCTCCTGTGTGCACACGTTTTCTTTCAACTGCTTCTCCATTGCAGTTGTATTGTCTTTAGTAGCTATGAGAGTGGTCCAGCTTTGCAAGGAAATTTCCATGTAAGGTCCAAACAGGGTACCTCCGCATTAGGGACAGACAACCTTTTTGGAGGGTGGGACAAAGCCAGTCTGTGTTTTCTAATCTGTATTTGAGCCCCAAAATGTCATTAAAACTAAACTTTTTCTTCTCCAGTTGACAGTCAGTCAAATGAGAAGACCACAGGAGACCATTCCAAGGTAGGCCAAACTCTCTAAATGTGGTTTTTATACACAGCAGACTTAAACCATATTCCTGTTAAATGTCAATAGGGTCTGTACACCTGCTCTATTTAAGTTCCTTTTAATTATTCCAGTCTTTATTGATGCTTTTGTGAGATTTTTGTGTGAAAAGAGCTCAGCAAGCCTAGTCCTGGAAATCAGACAGTTTACTAGGTATTTTTCCACTACCATTTTTTGCTCCTGTTTCCTCAGCTAACCTTCCTTTCCCCTGTATTTGTTCTTCACTTTGTCCAGTCCTTTTTCCATTGCTCACTGTCTTGGATATCTTCTTTCTCTCTCTCTCTCTGTTCATCATCTCCTATCTTCTTCTTTGAGAAGAAAGAAAATGCCACATGATACAACTGTCCAATAGGTTACTTCCAAATAAATTATTTCATTCCTATCTGGGAATAAATCAACTCAACAGTTGCTGGGGTTTTTGACCTCCTTACAGGGGTTATCGCTGCCTTTTGGTAGCAAACAGGAAGGTTTATTGCTGAAGAAGCAAAAGATAAACCAATAATATTTAGTTTTCATGTTGCCAATGACTGTTCATTAGTGCATCTGGAGAAAGATGAGAAGCAAGATTAAAAGGGTTTGTGTACATTCATCTGCCTTAATATGGAAGTGCACTTGGTCCAGCTCTTGCAGTAGAATAACCGTCAGTATAAATCGTTTGAATTGAATATCTAAGTAAATCAAACGTGGATGCTTGCACATAGTAGGGCTGCTTAAAAAGGGAAATGTCTGAGGGAAGCCATTAGGAGAGGGAGAAAAGCTGAAAAACTCTAAGGAAGGTTAAGCCTCTCTAAAGAAAACCTGATAAAATAAATCCCCACAACTTCTCCCCCGCTGCACACACAGATGTTTGCCAACCCCAGTGGAACATGACAGATTACAAAGGAATTTCTTCCAGAGGATATCTTCAAAGGATGTACACAGATGTATTTTAAAATAAATTGGGTGGGTATTGAATTCACATCATTATACTATATATACTGCTCATTTCTTCCTTAGTGGATGACTCTTGGGGATCTTTCTTTCATTAGGTCCCAGACAGGAGAAAACCGACTTATTCATTAACTGGAGGGCTGTGTAATCTGTTTTTTTCATTGATCAATTAGTCATCATCCACAAAGGCCATAAGCTCCAACAGGCACCACTTTTCAGTTTCCCATGGATAGACTGTCTTTGGTGAAAGCACAGTCATTTTCAGGTGTTCTTTATACAATAAAACATGGGTTAAAGAAAAACTTAAGCCTCCACCTCATCTGATGAGTTAAGTGTACTCTCAACTCCCTCTGAGTGGAATAATAAATTTGTTCCTCTGTATAATTTGGACTGCAACGAAGGTAAGAAAGAAAAGGTGAAGCCTAACACAGGACCAAACCCAATACTCAGTAGTCTTAAGAGAAAATATTTACCCTTCAATAGCATAGACAAAGAATTCCATTCATATTTTTCTGAGTATCGTGAATTTTGCTGACAGGTTGTGAATTTTCCTTCGTATGTCATAATATAAGGTGGCAATAACAGGAGTAGAATCTGAGAATGTTTTTGCACTGTGACTGTGACTCTTCTCTGGTGTCACAAATATAACCTCCATTTTGCTCCATGAATGACATTTTACAACTTGCTGCTTAGTTTACTCAGTCCAAACCTATTTTTTTTTCCCTATCCAGGACAAACAAATGAACAAAGATGACTTTGTGCAGTTTGATTGCTTTCTTCTGTTACTATGAGCTGCTGCTCTTTCTCTTTTTTTTTCCTTTACTCCCCTCCAAGATAATTAGAGAGGCTAAGGCCGGGGCAAAAAATATGTGGGGTCTGGTGTTGATGAATTTAAGTAAGAGCTTGAAACTGGGGGGAAAAAAAAACCATCTCCAATATTCTGTTGCTTAGTGGAAGGAATATTTCACCTGCCTTACACTTCCTGTGCATACCCTCTAGGACCCTGCTTAAAAGCCTGGATGAAGACTACTATCAAAAGTTGGTAGTGCACTCCCTCCTGAATGACTTTGTTCATTTCTAGACCTCCCATTAGGAAGGAAAAGGAAAGGTAGAGCAGATACCAGAGTTCAAAGACAGGTGCTAAATATTGATAAGAGTCAGGAGGGAAACTCCTCTAAGTAGAAAACTGAAAAAAGATCTAGAGTGATTATTTTAATGAAAGGCTATTATAAAGCTATAATGATTAGTAAATAGCATGCAAAAGGTTAATGAGTATCTGCTGTTTTTCTAACTCTTAACATAGGAATAAAAAACCACCTGTTTTCCTGGAAGACAGCTTGGCTCTAGGAGCATGATTCAAAATGGCTAGGCAGTTCAACATGATAAATGGAAATGGAAATGCTTATTAAAGCAAAAGGGGTATCAAAACCAGGTTGGGGTCTCAAAGTTGTGAACTCTGAACAGAATGTGCACTGCACAAGGTGGTACATGGACGTATATTTATTTGGGGGACCCCAGATCCATTGTCACAGTAAATTTGGAGCATAAAGTTAAATCCCGGAGGTAGGTGAAATGTACCCAATGCATGACTGATTCCATTATTCTCCTTTATGGGTTTGTGGGGGTTTTGTACTTTCCTCATATCCTTCACCTTTTCTATTTTCTTTTCTGGGATAGGTTATTTTAGACTGAGATGGGCCACCAGTCCACTCAGGAATTGTAATGCTTAAAGCTTCTCTCATGGGACAAGGTGATAACTCTGAGTAATGCTTTTCTTTTTTTTTTTCTTAGCTCTTCATTTTTTTGGCATCTCTTTAATTATGATTCCTTCCATTTACTGATTTGCCTTCTTTCTAAACTTTATGCTTATTGATTTTTGAAGATAATCATTAAAGACATGTACTCATTTCCACATACCATGAAGTCGTTTGGGAATTCTCAAAAGAACATTTGCCCAAGTAATGAGGACTGACAGTTCACTGACCTTTGTTCATGTGACAACACAAAGTACAGTCTTATACCATCATTAAAGTGAAGCACCTTAAAGTCATTTATTAAATCACTGCCTTGCATTGTTCTCAATAAGCGATGAATGACACCCTCTTATATCTAATCCAGAGTCTGTAACTCAGCCACTATTAAGTTTTCTGCAGCCTCGTGTCCCAGTCTGGCTCCACAGAAATGCTAGCAGAAATATTCTCTATTTTTCCCTAGAGCAAGTCCTAGATATGTTGGGGACTACAAGTTTAGGTATCCACGGGTGAGTGTCTGTTTTAGCTGGCTGGTATGAAATGTTCCACGGTGGTTTGCTCTCTTAGCTGTTTAAATCATGGCCACAAGTTATTTCTGGGTCCTTTTTCAGGAGAACGAAACGTAACATGGCAACAGTGAGCACTACTGTCTCGTCTTGCACTCTGTGAGAATCCACAGCCCTCTACTGTCCAAGGAGCAAGAGATGTGCCCAGAAATGTATACCAAGGAACTACCTAAGCAATGGGAGGCTGAGGTGTGTCTTAAGTTCTTTCACTGGGAGACAGATCCCTACTTTTTTAACGGCAAGGAAACACGTTCTTCCCTTTTGAATTTGCTGTGTGAACCATCCCTTTGGAGTCTGTTAGATGAACCAGCTTTTCTCATAAAACCTTTAAGGACCTGAAGAAACTTGATGATTCATACAGGTGTTTCTGCACAGCTAGGTGTCTATATATGGAAAGAGAAATAGACAATAGTGCAAGACTCCTGCTGATCTGTCCATTTGCAAGACAAGCCTCAATTCTGGGGCAGAGCTGAGCACTGAGTAATAGGAGGGCTGGAGATGGCTCCTGGCTGCCAGCATGGAAGAAAGGCAAAGGGAGAATGACCCTATAGCTGTGTCCTGCGTCATCCTGGGGTCACCTTTTACTCCAGTATTAGTAAAATAGTTCTGGGGATCTCAGTTTTGGACATAGCTGCTTACTGGGATGAAGCAGGTGGCACTACAGCTAGGGTTTTCAGTCAATATAGGTTTGAATCTTGCTATTATTGCACGTGCTGCTACATTTTTCTGTCTCTATGAAGCACATTCTTAGGTTCTGCTTTGCCCAAGGATGACTGATCGGGATTTAGCAGGCAGCATCAAACAGGAGGAATCATATTCCTATTAGCTCATTTTGCTCTGTGCAAGTATCAGTCTTGTGCTTTCGACTTTCTGTTCAGACAAAATAAGCTGCTACTCTTAAGTTACTTGCACAGCTGCAGGTATGAACATAATCTTGTGAGTAACATTAGAAAGTCAGTATTTACCAGTGCATTTACTTCTGAGAATTCCTGTTCTGCCTGTAAGAAAAGGTCAGGGTAGTTACCACCTTGTAGTAAGTTAGCATATGCTGATGACGTTCTTAATTCGTGCTGATTTTTTTCCAGATTTCACCCACAGTAAATATAATTTCTTCTTTGCAAGGAAAAAAAATTAAGGTTCTGGGAGGTTAATGAACTTGTTTGTTCACACTGTTCTAATAGATTACTTGCCAGAGTAGGAGCCAAAAACATGAGTTCTGATTGTGGTTCTGACATGCACTCGCAATGTAAGAGTACCATTCCCTGAGGTTCATTTTCCCAGACAGACAATGAACTATGGGTCGCTTCATCTGAGGTTAATTGGAGTCTCTGTACCTTTCCTTAAATTAAAGAAATGCCCCGAGGAAGTTGATGCACTAAATGTGTCTCAAGAACTTTACATCCAATTTAAGGTGGAACTGAGAAAGGAAAGACAAGTGATAGGTGGCGACCGCAAGCTGAATGCATCAGAGAAACACAGCAGTGCATACCAGGTGTGTGTGTAATGTGGATGCTTTCCAGGGAAAAGCAAAACCACTGCCACTCTTAGCAGTTTCCAATTCCTGAAAGGTCTGAGGAAATCCACATTTTAGACCCAATAGGACTAGGATGCTTTCTCTTTCTGCAGACTGAGTTATTCTGTAATGAAAAATATTGATTTTGCAGCTAGAAAATCTGGTCACTTCTGACTGAGAAAACAGAGGGCAGACACCATAACAGTTTGTGCAATACAATAAAGGGAGCAGACTCCTGCTGCCCCAGCACTTGCCTGAACCAACAAATAATGGGTCATATGAAAAAAAGGCCTTCTTTTAAAAGGATAGCTCTGAAACTGAAGGGTGGTTTCAGGCCTAATTCATCCCTTTTTGCTCCTGGGTGGAGGAGAATCAGAATAAACTTCTCTCTCTTCCTTCATGTCCTGTGGGCTACCTGGGGAGCACCCATAGTGTCTGTGTGTACCTTCAAAAAGGGAGTGGCAGCATGCTGCAGGACCCACTGTGAACCCTGGGGGAAAACACGGGCCCCTGCAGCTGAGAGGCACACTGCACCCTTTCTCCCCTGGGGATAAGATGGGAAGCAACCCCATAAAGAATGAGTTTTCTGTCTTCTCTGTGGGGGGTTTCAAGTTCTGGGTGTTCCCTTGGACCAGTGACTGCAGAGCCAAAAGTCCGTAAGCAGATAGTGAGTAGCCACTGTGAGTGAACAGGGCTCACACATCTGGTGTAGTCTCCTCCTGCTTGTTCTGGCAAATTCCTTTCATCCATATGCTGTTTTCTTGAAAACACGCATGATGGGAAAGCAGTAATCTGTGGCTGTAGGACATAAACCTGTAGGTGTAGGACACGGGTTTCTGTTGCTTTTGGAATGCCTTCTTTCTTCTAAAGTTAACTGAATCTCCTTGAGGACATAATAAACACAAATAAAACCTGTCTTTTTCTTATACAAGCAGGAATATTTTCAGTTTCCTCTTCTAGGATGGTGGTAGTTAATGTCGGGTTCCTGGGTTAATAATGATCTTATAAGCGTTCTTTCCAAAAAAAGACTGTGTATTGTCAGATGTAAAGCTGAAGTGTAGGAAGACTTCCTACACTAAAGTCATGCTGCCTCTCTCAATATCATAAGGCAAGCCATCATTCTGATAAGTCAGCGGTTGTACTTGGAGCTGCACCATATTGGAGCCCCTGGGACAAGCGAGGCTAAATCCACTCTTTTTTCCAGGGTTTGGGTATGACAAATTCTAGACGTGTTTCAGAGCCAAGCTGACATAGTGCCTAAAACCCAAACCAAACAACCACAAAAAAAAAAAACCACAAAGAAAGAAAGATTTGCATTTCTGATGGGAAAAGCATCAAATGGATCACATATGGTTGCAACTACTTCTGTCATTAGGCTAGCAGAAGGGCTAGTTACTCAATGCAATTAAAGATCTTCAGTCAAAGATATGAACTCTAGCACCACTATTAAGGAACAGCCTTGAGGCATCTCATCAGATCTGATGTATTCTGTGTATTTTTGGAAAATAAGTACTGAATCAGGTGAGAGGCAAAGCCTTTAAATAACCCTACAAATTTGAACCGTCAAAGAAGCACTTTTTAAAACATCTTTGGGAAAAGAAACAACATCCTTTGAAGTGGAGGCAGGTTGGATTTACAGAATGAAGCAGCTTCACAGATTTAGACACCTGCTTAATTAGAGGATGAATGTGAAATCCTTAAACTTAAAAGGCTTTTATGAGGCAGCACTTCAGAGAACAAGCATTCCTCTAGCATCGGCAGAGAAGAGCTGTTGGCTATTATCTTTGGAGCTGGGTCAAAACTGAATATATTAGCAAAAAGCACTCTCCATAGATGGTGAGATGAGCCATATGTAATCCCCAGACCTCAAATAGCAAGCAATTTGAAAGAACTGAGGAAAGCTGGAGTCATGGATGCTTTAGGAGGCAACACTCAAATCACCATGCAATCAGAAAACAAAATGAATAAGAAAAAACTAGGTAGGTAGATAGCAGGTACACAGTCATTTAAACACAATAAAGGAACATTTTGTTCACGATACTATAGTCGTTCAGCAGTCTGTCCTACAGTTTTCATTCAACTCATTCAGGAATACTACAAGGGGAGCTCCTAAATTCTACCAAAACAGGAAATACAAGAGAGAAAACAGCCAACGTCTTTCCCAACAACTTCTAAGCAGGAAAAAAACATCTGTTTTGACAGAGCAGTGAAGAGAAACTCATGAAAAGTAGCTGTAACAAATGCTTGTAAGAGCAAAGGTCTCTGCTATGTCACTTTAGGAAATGGTAGAGGCACAACCACAATAATCGTCATCTGACAGAAAAATACAGGATTAGGGTTTTTTTTCCCCTCAGAAGAAGAGAAACTGCAAGGTTTGTAACTGACAAATGATGAAAACACTAAGCTAGCAGCAGGGAGTTTCCTTATTCTAGTACACTGGCCTATGTGAAGGCAGAAAAGTAATGTGATCCTAATCAAAACCAAGGCCAAGGCTTTTAATATGGCACACAGTTATTGCAAGACCTTGGTCAATGGAGACCTCAGATGTGATTGTTTATGTAGGAATGGAAGTTTGATGAGAAAGTCCTACTTGTTGTGTGGAGGTATGCTGGCATTTACCCAGGAGACTGCTGCAAGAATTGTGTCTCTTCAATAATATTAAGAGCTCCCAGAAGAGCAGGTAAGCACCTTTACATCTCACTGTATTTATTGCAAGAAAGAAAAGAAGAGCAAGAAAGTAGTTATATGCTCAAGAAACAGACCTTTCTTGGCCAGACTATGACCAAAATATTAACAGTTCCTCAGCAGTTCTCAAGGTCTGCATCCTTTATTCAAAGCATCTTCTGAACAGATTAAAATATTTTTATTTAAGATTTTATCAGCTTTGTAGCTTACAACAAAGATGATGAAAAATATTCAGAAAAAAATACAAACATTCTAATAGACAACAACAATTTCCTGCTGTGGATTATTTATTTTTATTCCCATTCATAGTTCACTGTCTTTTACAAAACACATTGTTTACTTTAACTTTTCAAAGTAGCCTTGTTCTTCTTTTAAGACATTGTTTTCAGACTGCTTTTTAAAATTGCCTTTATCATATTCAATACTGAAAACAAACTGGAGAAAACTGACAAATTTATTCCATAAAAATATAAGCAGATATACTGCAAATAAAACAAGTGCTTGGGAAAGAGAAATAATTGTTAGAGCTTGAACCCAGCTTAGGGCAAACCCAATCTATTTTGGAACTTGAAATACTCATGATGCAACTCATGTAAAATACAAATGTGAGAAGCCTATTAATTCCTGTACAATAAAATGAACTAAAAAAGACTAGAAGGCCATAAACTAATTATTTAAAATCTAAATGGCAAAGCACATATTTTACTAGAACTTCTACCCTGGTGTACTGTAAACATTCATACTGTATTAGTTCTGATATCAAAGTACAGTAAGTGGTTGTATTATGCAAGGTTTAGCGTACTGGCTTCCATTTTTATTCTAATATTGCCCCATTATAATAAGTGGGATACAACAAATGTTTTATATAGTATTGCTGCTACATTAGCCTGCTCCCATATGCAGCTGCAGTGTTTTGGGAGTAGGTTTCAACTCTGTTGGTCATCCCTAACAGAAAAGCTGAAATATGTCAGTTAAATTCATTTTCTCATTTTTCAATGAGACCACCATCAAGTGTCTTATTGCTTTCTTCACTGCTTTTTGGACTTAGCTACAACTTTTGCCTATAAATGATTTGTCACCTTTGAGCCATAAAACGTAGCTTTTGTCAAGCCGCCAGAAAGAGCCAAAGGGTGGATATCCTCCTTCACAACAAGCAGACAGACTCTGATACCATTATCACTACATGCACCAAGAACAACCCCACTCAGGGGAATCTACATCTTTGTGAGGCCCAACGTCCTGTTTTGGTTTCCTTCCAAGTTGGATGTTTAGCATAACATGAAATAAAAATTAAAAGCCTTCTTTTTGTTTCTGCTTAGGAGGAAATTTCATTTCTTCTCCATAGAAGAACATCAGGCTACAGTAACTCACAAATTTGTCACCACTAATCTGGAAACTCACAGGTAATTTTATCTGAAACTGAATGCAAAGATACACACGCTTCAGCTGAAGCAGAATATGGCTGCTTGCCTTCTCTGCAGCTTAAGCTTCTCTGAAAACATCAAAGCCACAATCGGATCTCTCCACTGAGTCTCAATTAGTTTCTGAGGCCAGTTTAAGACCTGGATCCTACGTTTTAACATGAAACAGAAAAACCAAACTTGATCTGCCTCAAGGCCTGATCTGTATCAGCAAACTTTCTCTGAGAAAGATTTTCTACCCTAGGAGATACTCACAGTATGAATATCAACTTGTAGCCCCAAATCATACCAGCTGCTTCTGGAAAAGGTCCCTGCCGTGCCTCTGGAAAGGGAAAATGCCAGAAGACTTAATGGCATCCCACGTGTTACAGATTTTCTTTTCAGGCATGAAGATACTATCTGATCAGTGGCCGGGGCAATGTAAAACTGTTACGCAAATTTTGTAATCACTGCAGTTACTGTTGATTTTCTGCACCTGCAGAAAGATGGGAAGAAATTCACATTCTTGGGCTGGATACTATCCTGGGGTAAATTTACATAGTTAAACTGAAATCAAAGGAGCTATGCTGATTTATAAGAGCTGAGGGTCTGCTGCAACAATTCATACCCACAGAAAAATCTCAAGTCCATTTTGATGTCCCAATTTCATACGTGTAGAGGTTATAAATATTTGATATTGGCATTCTTGTTAGAAGTTTTTTTCAGATCTTCTTTTTAGAGAGATCGAATGATCTTCTTCAATATACTGTGTATTTAAATAGAAAATTACTATTTACCTAGAAGCTTACTTATGGCATTGAAGCAACCTGGTTTAATTTCCACAACTTTAACACAGTATCCTTGACACTCCAGCATAGCAATGCTTTTGATAGTCTCTGCTTAGTAAAACTTCGTAACTGTATAGGCATATACAGAAATGTGAAAGTTACACTAGGATCTATATTCTTGATGTCTTATTGCTTTCCTTTTTCATTACTGAATAAACCAGGCTACAAATCTGGGATACTGTACTTAATTATGGGAAAGAGGTATCTGACTGCTTCCATTTTAACTGCATTAAAAATGTCAGTACCTATTGTAGGTGTAATAGCCTAGAAGCCTAGCCTAGCTCATAAACCCAGAAGACATATGAAAACATGTTTTCGTATTCCCCTGAAAAGTAATTTTTACAACTGTGTATTTGCAAGGAGTTCACAAAACTAGCAACACATTTATTTTTCAAATGAAATGTCCATAGCCTGTAGAATAATTCAAACAGGTGCTAATTAGGTGTACAGAAAGGCCACTGAGGATAATTTATATATCCCCCTGCAACAGAAAAAAACCCAAATAAATGTTAATTGCTTATATTATGCAACGAATGATTTTTAGGATGGCATTAAATTAGCTGCAAATATTATAATTACAAAGGACTGGGTAATTTACTAAAGATTAATTGAAATGATTAAGTGCAAACTGCATAATTTTGCAAGGTAGTATTAATACTCTTGCCACAGAAATGAAAAAAACCCCTGTGGTTGTTACTGGCTCTTTAATGAAGTACTTTATGTACCTCATGAAAGCATCAGTGGGGTCTCTTTTATGTGCCCTTCTCTCAAAAGGGTATTACATGATTTTCATGGGTGGAAATCACTGAAGTGTTGATAATAACTGGAATGTCTAAACTAGTCTATTTTAAGGACTGAGTTTGATCTCAGTGACATGGGAGCAACACAAAAATATTGCTTCACGGTCTGTACCCAGCAGCCTTTTCTGAAAGCTACAGCAACTGTAGCTATTTACTGGATAAGAACTTAAGCAATTGCACATGCAGTTTGAATGCATTCCTCATAACCAGCAAAAGGAAGCCCACTTTAAGCAAGATACTTGGAAATACCACTACGCAGCAATAATTTTACTTCACTTTCCTGAATTCAGTGCACCAGCTTCCTGCATGCAGGCTTCATGTTGTGCTGTATGGAGGTGGAAGGGGATGGTGATGAACCTGGAGAGGGGAGAGGGACTTGAAAAATTGTTTTAGTCCAGGAGGGATTTCTTACCTAGGAGTATTCTCTATTTTAAATGCAGGGTATTTTTCTGAGTTTATTATCTGTCTATTTATTACAATCTCTTGCCCAGTATTTATTTTTTGGTGGCTTAATATTTAATGAAATTCAGATATAGTTAGTTAGAAAGTAGAAACCAGAAGAGATTTCAGTCAGTATTGGGAATAATTCTGGACTTCGAGGCAACGGGAGGAAGACTATCATGTTCTTTTTGACTCACACGTGTCACAGCTATAATGACATTGACTGTAAGATGTTTCACTTTTCATTACCACACATGCCATATGTCATTACAAGAAGCACCGTGAGTAGTGAAATGCTATAAATGAAAATAAATGTCTCCTGCTTTTGGCTAGTTGTAACATTAAGCACTTATAATGCTGTGATGCTCAATGGGCAGGATATGTTTTAAGGAATGTCTCCTATTTCTACAGACCTAAATTCACCCATGTGCGGAGACATGAGGAAAGCATGTAGATTAATTCTCACTTAAAAAATGGGTAGACTGCTTATCGATTTTCAATGCAAGGCTAAAATCCTCTTGACAGCATGCTAGTTACGAAATTTTGACTGTAATTTCAGCTAAACCTCAAAATCTGTTTAATGTGAAGAGTCCAATTCAGGAACATAGGGACTTTCTGGATTTTTGTCCTAGTCAGTATCTCGCTTTAATGTGTGCTTCATCTCTTTTCACTTGAACAGATCTTGCTTAAACCTAATCATGTGCAATATTAAATAAGAATGGCTCAGTAAATCTGGGCAAAAGGCTCATCTAGCATTAAAATTAAGTCTGTGCACAACATCCATTAGGACAATACTGAGAAGACCCATACAGGATTAGAGAGTCAAATTTAAAATTATGACTGCAGTCTTGGTAACAAATGGAAACAGGGATATATTAAATACAGATCTGATTTAAGAGATCAGAAAGATGTGAATGTCATAGCCAGATACCCATACACAGAGCCTCTGAAGTCAATGCAGCCGGACATTATTATTTGTAATGCTCTTATCAAGCTCTGACAGGTATTTGTACCTCAAAAGGTTCGTTACTGAGTGAAAGATCAGAATCACAATTCCTTATGCAATGACAAAGTACCTGGCGCACTAGAAGACAGGGCATAACACTGGCAATATGCAAGCCAGAAAAAAAGTGTAAGGGTGAAAATGGGAGGCTGGATTCCATAAAGCATCTAAATTGCAAAAAATGTGCAAGTCATAGCAGGTGTCTGTGAAGTTGCCTGAATATACAGTCTCTAGATTCTCTGCTGCTCTTTGCCTGGCCAGTCTCCATGCGTTGATTTGGAGAGGTGTAAAAGCTGCTTGAAAATTAGCTGAGAACACTCAGCTCGGGGCCTCAGAAAAGGCAGCTGGAGGTTGCCATGCACTGGCACATTGCGGCCATGCCTGCTTTTGTCCACCCATGTTCACTCTTCTTCCTGACGCATTCATAGCCAGGAAGGGGGCTAGCGACACATGAACCTGGTGTAACATGGAGTCCAAATAGCAGTGAAACACTAAGAACTGACTGTATGCCCATGGCAATTTTGTATTACTCGGTAAGAAGCCTGCATCACTATCAAGAGAAAATTATAGATGGATTTTACTTACAAATGTATGACAGCAGTTACTTTCCAACGCTGGCATTCACAAATGCTGGCACAGCAAAATATCAAAAGAAAGTCATAGCAAAACAATAAACATTCAAAAAGCAGTGGCTAAACACAATTCATAACTGTTGGGCAAAGCTACAGCAATGCACTTAGACTGGTACCTTATTTTACACTGAGATTACATAGACAAGTTCAAAAGTATTTTGAATTTAGACCTTCATAATTACATCATAATTACAGTGTCCTGGATAACAAAATAAGGTTTTGTAAAATAGGTATCTTATTCATCTGAAAAGAAATACTTCCTTTATCTGACACAGGCAGTTGTTTTTGCCTTTGCTGCTATGTTGTTGTTTGATGGAAAACACTCTTTTTAAAATATGTTAATGCAACTGATCCTGAAAAAAAAATATCATAAACCATCAGTAAAAATATACTGCATTGCCCTTTGAAGCTGCACCATTTTTGATGCACATTATGAACATATTTCATGCTGGTTTGACCAGTACTTTTCTTACAGTGTAAAAGTATATTAGTGTGAAATACATTAATAGGTGTGGAGTCCTCTGAAGTCTCTTCCCTTGTTCCGTAACAATTTGTGTCTATTAAAATATTGGTTGAATCCAATGAAATGAGTTGATTCTATCTCACCCCACAGTTTTAACTCGTTCTAGCTCTGTTACAGAAATTTCAAAAGGGATGTCTTGTTTAGCTTGAGAGATGAACACTACATCATACAAATATTTGCCAATCAAACCGAAAATTCAATCATGATTTTTCAGAGGTTTTTGTTTAGCAAGATTATGACAGTTAGCAACAACAAATAATCCCCTGGGTGAGTTATTCCATACACGCCTACTGCAGGGCTTCTGCAACTTCCTCTGCTACAGCTGAATACTAGGCTAGCTGGATCACCGCTCTGAGCTAAAAGCACAAAACGGTTTTCAGAAAAGACCTCATAAAGACACATAAGTCTAGGTATTCAAGTTCCCTCTCTGCAGGTGAGAAGAACTGAAAACTCCAAACTGCACAGCTGAAATCTGGTAGTGTCAGAGCCCAGTCCTGAAACCCTAGCTCTATCCATAGGAATCGTGATGGAGACTTAAGTGTGCAAATGTGGATGCATTTGCCTGAACGATGACTGAGCATCCTAAGTGTGGGAATACTAAATTAGGGGTCAGGTTCACAAGCAAGAGATATGAATTGCTTCAGTGAAGCCACAGTGATTGGTATTACCTGAGGAGCTGGTGGTGTTAGCACCTGATGTACATTTCTGTGTATGCACAGAGACCAACCTGTCTAACAGCAGCCATCACAACTGATCCTTTAAGACTGCAAGGAATTACGGTGTCCTTTCACTGTACAAATGACATGACTTGCACGCCTTCTCAGGTAAAAGTGCACTGAAAATGAATACAAGAAGCGACATTTTTAATTAGAGTTCAATAGACTGGTGCAGCTCACAAACCCTGGAAGACGCAGGACAGCCATTTTAGTACTTTTGGGAAAACTGATTTTCACTGATATGATGGGAAAGCACTACTTAGGCATATGAATATCCTTACCATTATGAAATATCAGAATTCAAATACAAAAGATTTCATGTTAGTGTAAGTAACTTTTCCATTTTATCTCTTTGTTTCAACATTAAAATTGAATTATCTTTCAGAAAACTTAGCTGCTGCCACTTCAGAGACACTGCCTTTGCAGCTGGGTGTGTTGATGGTTCTTATTATACCTTTATGTCTGTAAATATGGTCTAAGAGCTCAAATTAAAAAAAAAACTCAAGTCCCACCTTCGCAAACATAATTAGCCATGTTCACTAACACTATCTGAAAACATACAAGTGTAGAGAGTCTTTGTTCGCTTACTGTATGCTTGTTCAGTATTATTCCCATTTTCTATATAATGACATCCGGTAGTAATCCTGGCATCCTCTTTTACAATCAAAGTTGCCAATAAAATGCCTGAAGTTGATTAGTAAGATACAGGGTTCTTCTTTTGAGTTATGTCAGTGACTGTGTAACTGTAAATATCAGAGAAGTTTTACAAAAAACCAAAGGCAAGTGTTTTACATTAAATCTTATAAAACTGTACATAATAATAGTCTAAAACATGAAAAGGGCCATTAAACTGCTGTAATAGTTATGAAATGTAGTAAATGTAACAATTCTAATGTTTCATATATTTATCATATTAATCACTGTATTCATACAGTTGTGTTTGTATATACATATATATTCAATGGTACTGTAAACAGTTGTTGGAAAACACACATTAACTCTTAACCCATTAGAAGTTATTATAGCACTTTTTCATCCAAAAAGTTAAAATGCATCAATGTGTCATGGATTAAAAAAAATAGCCTTGTAATATAGTGCACATTTTGACATCTTTTAGGGTAGCAATAAAGATGAGGCATAACAGAGAATGTTCTAGATTTCAGATTGGTTTACATTTACACCTACCATGGTACAAAATTTTAAACATTAAGTGTAATTAAATAATACACAATTTATGAAACAGAGTTGATTTCAGAGATCCACAATCCACAAAATCTAGTTAGTGTCTAATGGGAGTTCCCAATAATTTTTATCTCTGGGACCCTTATGGAAAATTTAAGTCAGTTTCTCTTTAACATCACACAGGCAAAGTAAGTTTGAACCAAATTATCTTTTTCCTCTGTACAGAGCTGCATTCAACTGGATAAAACATTATTATGTTTATTTATGTTTCCCATTGCTGGACATTCCATCCAATAAACCTTGAGCATATGCTTAAGCATCTTGGTAATGGCATTTTGTAGGGCAGGGAAACTCACTATCTATATCCCTCAGTAAACAAAGTGGTTCTAATTTTTTCCATAGTTAAGGCAACTATACTGATATATTAGACACACCATATGCTTTTATATTGCTTCCTACAATCTAAACAGTAAGAGTGAAAAGAAGTTGCAAACATGCTTTGATCTTCTTGACCACTTAGGAATTTCATCAAGCTGGTACAGAGTACTTTAACATGTTTTACAACTGTAGACATAGCTTGCTAGCTGTTCACTAGAAAAATAAAGTATGTATGGGCTTGAATTTGAAGACTGACCATTCATATAATTTATCAGAAAAATTAAACAAACAAAACCAGCCAGTCAGATTCCAGTGAACGAAATTGAGAAAACGATTAAGACACACACACATAATTTGTGTGTTTTCAATTATTTCTGCCCCATAACTTAAGCTACTCGGACCCTTGTCATCATTCCCTCCGTGTCTCGGGTGGGCTTTGTCAAAGGCTATCTTCAGACATTTTAAGTGATGACACTTGGTATCTGCCAACTCCAGCATATCGTTTAATATTTATTCTAACATATCACATAAACTAGAGAGCCATTCAAATTTGTTTTGTTGGGTAAGGCTGTAGGTATAAATGACAGTGAACAGAAACACTTGCACAATGGCTGCAAGGTAATACAGCTACAGTGGACAATGCCACAGAACTGCTAGTGCTGTTAAAATAACAAGTGAGGAACTCGGGGCTGGATTGCTCCCATTTCCAGTTACACTGTGTTTAGAGGATGACTTGACAGTGCTTGTGGTGGTTGTGGTGTCAATCTTTTTCACAGCTGGTTTTGGTTCATTTCTGTTTTCTGGATGGGTTTTCTTTTCCTTGAGTATATCTGTAAACATGAAAGTAAATGTAAGATTAATCACACATCTTTTAAATAGCAGCTTTAAATTCTGTCTGTTGCAGGAGCATGCCGTACACTAGTCTGAATAACTGAACTAAGTATGGAGAGCGATGGGGCACTTTAGTGTGGCGCTTTAGTGCGGCCGCTGGGTCCTCAGCACCCACTGTTTTGCTCAACAAGTCTTCTCTGACTGGCCTGCTCTACTTGTCTACTCATAGACACAGCCTGAGCAGAATAATAGGTATTCTGCATTGCAGTGGCTGGTCTCAGAACCTGGTTTTCTCTCATGAAGAGTACCCTCAGTTTCACCTGGGATGGGAACTGGCTCATGTTTTAAAACATGATATTAAGATTGAGTGGTTTTATAACATGCCCCAGTGAAACAGCCGTCAAGTTGCTGAGCTGCTGCAGGAGGAGACCAGAGAGCATATTGACTTAATGTAACAGTCAACTTATCTGGCTTCTTTCTGCTTTGCCGCTACCCTTAACTTTAAAGCAACATGCGAACCTTGATGTGGTAAGACAACCTGGCAAGAAAGATTGCGGACATGAGGAAATACATAGGTGTCTCATATGCCTTGTTCATCAACCTAGGCAAAAAGGGGCTACAAAGGGAAAATGCTTCAAGTTTTGTTTCATTTTTTTT
Organism: Haliaeetus albicilla; assembly: GCF_947461875.1. Classification (NCBI taxonomy): domain Eukaryota; kingdom Metazoa; phylum Chordata; class Aves; order Accipitriformes; family Accipitridae; genus Haliaeetus; species Haliaeetus albicilla. The sequence goes on along the minus strand of NC_091491.1, from coordinate 19,974,442 downwards.
CCTAGTGAGTACAAGGATTTTTTGTTTTTAAAGGATGGAACAATATCACTGGGGCTTTTTTCTCCCTCCAGATGCATTTTGTGGCAGTTCTGAGCATCTCTTATATAAAGGACTAGATTCATAAGAAAGTAGTAGTAGTTCTTTATTGCAAGAACATGGATTTTTTTTAAAATGAGAAAATGACTGATAAGGTTCTCCAGTTATCTCAATGTCCCCAAGCTATTTTCAAGTATTACTGAGATCATATTGCCCTTGAACCCTCTCACTGGCATTGGGGTCGGGGGGAAATATTGTTATTTCATCTGATGATGGGATGATGGTTTTACAGTCAATTTGTAAAAGCATACCTGAGTGCATGGCAAAAAACGAATTCCTACCTGGAAGAGTTTATGAATTAACATAATTGTTCAGGTCCAAGATTAAAGGATTTGTGATACTAATGAATGCAGTGCACATACACAAGAAAGCAAAAGGCATAGATTTGTAATGCAGTTTAAACAACAGTCCAATCTTAAAATAAAAACTCTGAATCACCGAAGCAAGTTCCTGGCAGAAACCGGAAAGATGGAAAGTATTCCAGAAATGTTAATGCAATCTGAGATCATTGTCTGCATGTCAGTAGTTCTGAACAACTATCAATAAACTCACTTGATAATAAAAATGAACTATTATATTGGGAAAGCACACATTGTTCTTTTGCCAGTATAAACTGTAAAAGAAATGCAATGAATTCCTCCATTTTATCATAAAATCAACATTAATCCCAGAGGAATGTGTGATTCCTAGACCTGACTCAAGGGTGACCACAGAGAAGGGACACTGGCTGGCAAGCTATGCAGTGGGAAAAGGGTAATCTGCGACTGCGCTCAAAATTCATTAGGGCAAAATGTGGACATAGGGCCTCTTCAATTCCAACTTGCAATGGAGCTAACGAAAATGAGGGGGAGAAAAAGCATGCTCTAAATGTTTAGAAAATATCAGTATTCTGAGGACACTTAAAGAAAAATGGACAACCTTCAGACTGTCATTAAAGTAAATTAAGAATAAATCATGGAAATAAGTGTGTTCTGACACTGCCTAGACTCCTTTCCATCACTGTCATTCTCCTTTTCGACTGCAGTAAAGGCACTATTTCTCTGCTGCCTCTTATATCACCCCAGCCTGCTGACTTCAGCTCTCTGGGGCCAGCTGATTAAATTAAGACCTCACTCAGGTAAATCTATTCCTCTCTTTCAGTTGGCCATGTCCAGCATTGTAACTTGATTGGTGTCTATAAATCGGGGCAGACTGAAATGTATTAATTTGTTTATTTTCTTAATATTGACTTAACCAAAAATCTAAGGTAAGATTTAATGCTATCAGAGAGGCTGTTGGTTTTTAAAAGCTTTCCTCTCAGTAACTGCTTAATGCACTACATAACAAGCGTTAAATAATACATTAGAAAATTCTGCCTTTATCCTCTCCACGGGAAGGTCTACATTCTGAATTCTCTCTCTGTCTTTACAGCAGAGTATCTTCTGATGCTATTCATGGCCAATTCTAATTTGGGATTTAATTGTGCAAAACTGGCAGTTTATTTAAAATGCTCTGTTTCCTCTCTTCTTAAAAATAAGTAAAAATAGCCTCAGTCCTAATTCAGTTCAAGAACTTTTTCAATCCTATATTTAGTTTTTAAAGCACAAATTTCGGCAGTGTAAAGATTTCATGTTTTATTCCAGCTTCCTCAGAGTTCCTGTTGCTTACTCACTCCAGGATTTTGGCTGAGAGACTCTGAGTTAAGTGAGTTTTCCCTCTTAAATCTTTTTCTCAGAGTCAGAGATGGTTATGTTCAGTCTACTACTGGCATTCAAAAGGCAAAAAAATAGCATGCTAAAAAAAAAAAAAAAGTGTCAGTGTGAAGACTAGCACAGAAATGAAACTCCACTCTCAGCAAACCAAACCCCAGATGTTCAATACCCATGAATCAAGCCCCCAGAGCGTGGCTTCATAAAACCACACAAACAAACGCCACAACTTTGGTTTGTTCTAGTATTTACCTTCTGCATTTTAAAGGCTTTATGGTTCCCAATTAAAAGCTTTCTCCACCACTAGAAACTTTCTTGCCATCATCAGTCCCTCTCTCCTTTCCAGAAATGGAGTGGTTAAAATCTTTGAAGGCTTCAGCTAACCTCAGGCTTACACATGTGATGGCCTTTTGGACACTGGCATATGAATATTATTCTACGCTGTTTATTTGTCACTGCATCATGATGGTGATACAGCCACTGTAGTAGCTACTGTGCTGTTCCCTTACCCAGACTCCCAGTGTGAATATTCAAGTCCTGCCAAAAGGGGTACTTAGTGAAGGCAGCTGACTGCCAAGGCAGTGTTTGTGAACAGCCTTTCAGGACTCTTGCTGAGGACGAGGTCTGTCGGGGTCAGTGAAGATGGCTCAGAGCCCCTCTAGGCCCCATGATTACTGTGATTGCAGGGAACAGCTCAAGTTAGTCCAGGGGACTGAGTCCACTTCCTTAGCTGAACTTTCATCCGTGTTAACTGCTGTTAAATTCACATATTGACAACATAAACAAAGCACATAATGAAAATTACTTGACCTCAATGTTTAGAGCATTTAGGATTATCTTCACCTCAAAGATCTAACCGCAGATTTCTACTCAGTAATGCATGTGCCGCTCAGATGGCACTGAACTTCTCATAAATACTTATAGGGATCAATACTATTCCTCAGAGAGACTAGCTTAGGATAAAAGGCAGAGTCAAAACTGTCACTGTCATCTAATTTAGGAATGGGAAACCTCCCCTGTAGTGAGGGCTGAGCATGCCTTTCAAATGCTTCTGGTGAGTCACACATTAAAGCACACCTTAATCATAGCCAGTAATGATACAGGGTCAAAACAATGTGATTTTTTTTTTTTTTCAGGTTATTACCAGGTTATCTGACATAAGTTCAAGTTATATTGGCACCCCAGCTGCTAGTTCCCCCTCCCTAGCCTAAATGATTTGCAGTTTGCTACTGATAGGGATTATCAATCAAAGCTGTAACTATTTATTGGTGTACTTGTGTCCTACTGCTATCTAATGAACAGTATCAGCAAGTATCAGCAAGGTCTACTTAAATGTCTGTTGAGGTTTCGAACGCGGCGTAACGGTCAGCAGCATTCAGTCAGCGGCGAGGCCAGCAGCGGCAGCGGTAAGCCGGCGGCTAAGCGCTAGACCGAGGCTGACCGGGAGGTTCCCGAGCCCCAGGAGCGCCGGGGCAGAGCGGAGGGACCGGCCAGAGCCGGTGGCTCTCGCGAGAGAGGCTGGCGCGGCGTGGGCGTTGCCGGGGGCAGCCGCGGGAGATTTGAACGGCCCTGAGGCGCGCTGGCGTCAGAAAGGGCGGCAGGGCGTGCAGGCCCCACTCTTCCCAGCTCCAGAAGGCTACTCAAGCGGTGGGTGTCGGCCCAGAGGGAGACCCAGGTACGGTTGCCACTCGGGGGAAAGCCATTGTTACGAAAGATAGGGCAACGCAGACAGAGGTCCCACGTAAACATGCGGCTGTCCAGGTCTCTGGCTGCAGGGAGTGCCTGAGTCTATCACAAATGATGGAGGGCAGCGGGGACACCTCTTATGTGAGGTGTGACCAGGTGGGTGATCTGCTCAGCCTGGTGGTAGAGCTGAAGGAGGAGGTGGAAAGGTTGAGGAGCATCAGGGGGCGTGAGAGGGAGAGAGATTGGTGGGCCCACACCCTACCATCCCTGAGGCAGAGGCAGCAGGTGGAGGCTCCGCAAGAAGCGGAGGTTCCCCTACCCTCCTGCCACCAGGCAGGAGGGGACCTAAGAGATGGAGGTCCCTGCTCGGGGAGGCAGGTGAATCCGCTCCCGGTCTCCCTCACCTTCCCAGTTGCCCCCTACACAACAGGTATGGGGCTCTGGAACTTGAGGACCAGGCCAGTGAAGATCAGGGTGTAGGTGAAGTCCTATCTAGGGAGGTGCCTAGGCCCAGTCGGGCAGCCCCGCGCATTCTCACATCCTCTGAAAAAAGAAAAAGGAGGGTAATTGTCGTAGGCGACTCCCTTTTGAGGGAGACAGAGGGCCCAATATGCAGACCTGACCCATCCCACAGGGAAGTCTGCTGCCTCCCTGGGGCCCGGGTAAAAGACATTGCCAGGAAACTCCCTGGTCTGGTTCAGACCTCCGATTATTACCCATTGCTGGTTGTGCAGGTTGGCAGTGATGAGATTGCAGAGAGAAATCCAAAGGCAATCAAAAGGGATTTCAGGGCACTGGGGCGATTAGTAGAAAGATTGGGAGCACAGGTAGTGTTTTCCTGAATCCCTTCAGTGGCAGGGAAATATACTGAAAGGAACAGGAAAACACACCTGGTTAATACGTGGCTCAGAGGCTGGTGCCATCGGTGGAATTTTGGTTTTTTTGATCATGGGGAGGTTTACACAGCACCAGGCTTGCTAGAGACAGATGGTGTCCAGCTATCTCAAAGGGGTAAGAGAATCCTTGCTCGTGAGATGGCAGGGCTCATAGAAAGGGCTTTAAACTAGGTTCGAAGGGGGTAAGGGATAAAACTAGGTGCACCAGAGATGAGCCTGGGGGCAGCGTGCCGATGTTAGGGGTGGATTTGATAACCCAGCTCAAATGCATCTATGCCAACGCACGCAGCGTGGGCAATAAACAGGAGGAGCTGGAAGCCATTGTGCAGCAGGATAGATATGACTTAGTTGCCATCACGGAAACATGGTGGGACGACTCCCATGACTGGAGTGCTGCAATGGATGGCTACAAGCTCTTCAGAAGGGATAGGCAAGGTAGAAGAGGTGGCAGGGTGGCTCTCTATGTTAGGGAATGTTTTGACTGTACAGAGCTACACGATTCTGATGACAAGGTGGAGTGCTTATGGGTGAGGATGTGAGGGAAGGCCGATAAGGCAGATATTGTGCTGGGAGTCTGTTATAGACTGCCCGACCAGGTTGAAGAGACGGATGAATCGTTCTACAAGCGGCTGGCAGTAGTCTCAGAATCGTGTGCCCTTGTCCTCGTGGGGGACTTCAACTTTCCAGACATCTGCTGGAAATACAACACAGCAGTGAGTAAACAATCTAGGAGGTTCCTGGAGTGTGTGGAAGATAACTTCCTGACACAGCTGGTGGGTGAGCCAACCAGGGGAGGAGCCTTGCTAGATCTGTTGTTTACGAACAGGGAAGGACTGGTGGGAGGTGTGATGGCTGGAGGCCATCTTGGGCTTAGCGACCATGAAATGATAGAATTTTCAATTCTTGGTGAGGCAAGGAAGGTGGTCAGCAAAACCACTGCTATGGACTTCCAGAGGGCAAACTTTGGCCTCTTTGAGGCACTGGTTGAGCGAGTCCCTTGGGAGACGGTCCTGAAGGGCAAAGGGGTCCAGGAGGGATGGACATTCTTTAAGAAGGAAATCTTAATGGCTCAGGACCAGGCTATTCCCATGTGCCGCAAGTCGAACCGCTGAGGAGAACAACCGGCCTGGCTGAACGAGGCGCTTTTGCTAGCAGTCAAGAAAAAAAGGAGAGTTTATCATCTCTGGAGGAAAGGGCGGGCAACTTGGGAGGAGTACAGGGATCTTGTTAGATCATACAGAGAGAAAATTAGAAAGGCAAAAGCTCAGCTAGAACTAAATCTGGCCACTATCATAAGGGACACAAAAAATGTTTTTACAAATAAGTTAACAGTAAAAAGAATCCCAAGGAGAATATCTTTCCTTTAATGGATACAGAAGGGAACGTAGCAACCAGTGATGAGGAAAAGGCTGAGGTACTAAATGCCTTCTTTGTGTCAGTCTTTAATAGTGAGTCCAGTTATCCCCAGGGTACTCCATCCCTTGAGCTGGAAGGTAAGGATGAAGAGCATAACATACCCCCCCTTAATCCAGGAGGAAATAGTTAGGGACCTACTACGCCATCTGGACACTCAGAAATCTATGGGACCTGATGGGATCCATCCAAGAGTACTGAGGGAACTGGCGGAGGTCCTTGCCAAGCCACTCTCTATCACCTATTGGCGATCCTGGTCAACAGGGGAGGTCCCAGAGGACTGGAGGCTTGCCAGTGTGACTCCCATTTACAAGAAGGGTCAGAGGGAGGATCTGGGGAACTACAGGCCTGTCAGCCTGACCTCGGTACCGGGGAAGATTATGGAACAGTTTATCTTGAGAGCTCTCACGTGGCAAGTCCAGGACGACCAGGGGATCAGGCCCAGTCAGCATGGGTTTATGAAAGGCAGGTCCTGCTTGACCAACCTGATCTCCTTCTATGACCAGGTGACCCACCTAGTGGATGAGGGAAAGGCTGTGGATGTTATCTTCCCTGACTTCAGCAAGGCCTTTGGCACTGTCTCTCATGGCATGCTCCTTGAGAAACTGGTGTCTCGTGGCCTGGATAAGTGTACTCTTCACTGGGTGAAAAACTGGCTGGATGGCCGAGCCCAGAGGGTTGTGGTGAATGGGGTGAAATCCAGTTGGCGGCGGGTCACAAGTGGTGTTCCCCAGGGCTCGGTGTTGGGCCCTGTTCTGTTTAATATCTTTATCAGTGATTTGGATGAGGGGATTGAGTGCACCCTCAGCAAGTTTGCAGATGACACCAAGTTGGGAGGCAGGGTTGATCTGCTTGAGGGTAGGAAGGCTCTACAAAAAGATCTGGACAGGCTGGATCGATGGGCTGAGGCCAATCGTATGAAGTTCAACAAGGCCAAGTGCCGGGTCCTGCACTTCGGTCACGGCAAGCCCATGCAGTGCTACAGGCTTGGGGAAGAGTGGCTGGAAAGCTGCCTGGCAGAGAAAGACCTGGGTGTGCTGGTTGACAGCTGGCTGAATATGAGCCAGCAGTGTGCCCAGGTGGCCAAGAAGGCCAACGGCATCCTAGCCTGCGTCAGAAATAGTGTGGCCAGCAGGACTATGGAAGTGATCGTCCCCCTGTACTCGGCACTGGTGAGGCTGCATCTCGAGTACTGTGTTCAGTTTTGGGCCCCACACTACAAGAAAGACATTGAGGTGCTGGAGTGTGTCCAGAGAAGGGCGACCAAGTTGTTGAGGGGCCTGGAGCACAAGTCTTATGAGGAGCGGCTGAGGGAGCTGGGGTTGTTTAGCCTGGAGAAAAGGAGGCTGAGGGGAGACCTTATCGCTCTCTACAACTACCTGAAAGGGGGTTGTAGTGAGGTGGGTGTTGGTCTCTTCTGTCAGGTGGCTGGAGATAGGACAAGAGGAAGTGGCCTCAAGTTGAGGCAAGGGAGATTTAGGTTAGATATTAGGAAAAAATTTTTTACTGAGAGGCTTGCCAAACATTGGAATGGGCTGCCCAGGGAAGTGGTTGAGTCACCATCCCTGGAGATATTAAAAAAGCGAGTGGATGGGGTACTTTGGGACATGGTTTAGTGGGCATAGTTGATGGTTGGACTCAAAGATCTTGAAGGTCTTTTCCAACCTAAATGATTCTATGATTCTTATTGTCCTGCCAAGGGACATCTACTTGCCCTGCCAAGATGAACCTGCCAAGTTCATCTACTTAACAGAAACCCCTTTCCATTTTTGTCCTTCTCTTGACCTGACTTGAGCTCAGTCCTTTGTGATTGCAAATAATCGGTGTGATAGGGAGTCTTTCTCTGCAAAGATTTGCCAGTGCCACTGAACCCTCCTCATCTCCTGTCTGAATCATGCTCAACACTGTCTCCACTGAGCTGAAGGGTAAATGCAAAGACTTGCTAGGCAGGCTGCTGCTACTGACAGAGAAGGTATTTCTGGAGTGAAGGAAAAAGGCAGGAAGGGAAGGGCAGCTGAATGGGCTGATCTCACATTGAGGGAAGCTGGATTAGTTTTGGGGAGGCCTGTGTTTGAGCTGCCCCAGCACCTTTCAGATCCACCCCTTGTTGCCCTCCACCTCTCCCAGCTGAGCAGAGAGGGCCACTGGCAGACTCTGCTTTGTATGCTAGTGCAAACGCTAAGGCGCTAGTGCTTGGGGAAGCTATGTGCTTGTGCCTCAGGACCTCTGTTCCTCAGGCAGTATACTTGTGACTAACCAACAGCCACGGTGCCTGCATACATCTAAGGCTATGGATCATCACACCAGATAAGTGTGCAACCCCTGTGAGGGAATTCTGAATAAAACCAAAACAGAGAGATTTGCCACGCTAGTCCTGTAAATGTTAATTATAGCAGCCCAGTTTCTAAGGGAGTGGGGCACTGACAGCAGAGAATCAATGCTCATCAATGCATCATGCCCACAACAAAGCAGAGATTTTGAACACATTTCCATCAGTTTTACACCATGAGCTGCTAGGGAGAACTTTCAGCCCAGCTATTTGGGGAGAGAGTGGGGGGAGGAGAAAAGAAGGGGAAATTGTTTATTTCTACTTTCCAACTTTAATTACATGAAGTCAGACCTCTCCATTTCTTCCTAGACTTTCATTGCAAACACTGTGCTTTGAAAAGGCAGAATGTCAGCATCTACGATAGCAAATTAATGCCTTGGTCTTGAATGCCTCATCATGGTTGTAATGATACTCATAATGCAGGTCTAAAGTGAACTGGTCAGTACCTGCACTTACTCTCCATGTTGTAGCTCAGTTGCTTGATAAATTTCACTTCGATCACAGGCTTGGTTTTGTCTGACAGCTTCATAAGAAAATTAAAGCTAGGTGCAAGTTGGTGGAACAGGCTCTTAAATTACAGTAGATGCTGCAGTGTTATTATTAGCTTTTTATCACCTCTGGTAGCAAAAGCTGAAATTACTTTTACATATTCAAAGGAAGGAGCTCTGAAATTGCAAAACAGTGCTGTCACCATAAAATGTACCAACAATTTCCAAATAATCTATTATCCTGACATTAAACCCAGCACTAATTATTTCCAGTTACAGCTGCAGCAGGCAAATGGAAACAGGAATGCTGTGGAAATGGGAATGTGAAAACTCCCAAAGTGTGATAACTCGTGATGCAATTCTCCAAATTCTGGACTCTGTTATTGTCTGCTATATAATACTAGTCAGTAAAAGGCAGGTGTAATACATCCCTTTTGGAGCCAGCAGAAGGGTGTAATTAATAGCTCTGCAGCCTCCCATGTATGTACTGTTCTACCCCTTTCTATTTCAGCCTGAGAATATGGTGTCCATATAAGCCTTTTCCCCACAGAGCTTCTTATGGAAACTTGGCCTTAGGAGTAAAAAATTTTTACCCAGAAAAGGGAAGACCTACAGGAGTTACAACTGAATAGGTCAGTCTCCTCACTTAACTTCTGAGTTGCATTAGGTTTAGGCCAGCCTCTCCAGAAGACAAGATTATGAGGGTTAACTGATGTGTTCCATTTTGGTTCTGCAATCTTTCCATTTCTCTTTTTAAGGAGTGTGTGACTGAGGAGAAGTTGGCCTTGGGGGGGTACTAATAAATTGGGACTAGGATTATCTATGTCTAATTTTTAATTCTGCATTAAATTCTGTGTGATCTCTAGCAGATCACTTCTCCCTGTAGGCCAGTGAGAGAACTACTTTATTTACTACACACTTTGTGCATTCTGGATGTAAATTCTTCAGGCTGAGGAGAACCATAGACACTCTCCTCAGAAACAACATTGGCTGGAACTTTCAGGAACTACTGTTATAAAAAAAACCCCAAATGCAACAAAGAAAAAAAAATGCAATAAAGTCAGGAACAGCTGTGAGACAATTTGAGATGTCAGGTGCATGGAAGCCACACGTACATGAAATGGCAACTCCTTCCCCCCTTCCCAAACAATCTCTTTGTCTATATACATTTGAATGCAGTATATACATACATAGAGAGAATAGGACATTATCTCAGTCTTACTGCTCTAAGGAAACCTGTCACTGTATTTTTTTGGCTTTCGATATACAGCTGCTGTAGCAAACCCTGAGTGATTTTCAGGAGCCACAATAAAATTGTGTTAGTTCTGAGGGCTAAAAAGTAAACCCACATGTATAACTGCCTCAGCTCCTGCCACGGTAAATGTCAAGATAGAACAATCCATCTTTTCCTTGGGAAGAAATAACCTAACCTAACAAACCTTGTGTGATTCAGCAGTAGTTCCATTAATCAGTCAGTCATTTGCAAGAAAAGGTTTTGTCATTTTGTTTATATTAATATGGGACTTATACTTTCAGCTTGTCTGCATTTGAATAAGCTTAAAACATGCCAAACATCTTTTACATTTCCTGGAAACATCTGTTTTTAGAGTAGTCCTAGGCACATGTTTGTGGTTGTATGTTTAAGCTTGTTTAGTTTGCCAGATACCTCGTACATACTGCAGCACAGCTGACATGATATCCTGAAAAACAGCATGGAAGTATCTGTAAAACATGATGTTCTCAGTAAGTCTGTTGAACTTTTGTTGTAACTTTCTTGTAATGAAAGAAACAACTGAAAAGCTCTATGACAGCCTTCTGCCATCACTGTATGGCGCACTTAATTAGTTAAGTTTAGAAATTCTGTACATGCCTCACTGGTAATATCCAGAAGACTGAGAGCAATCCCGATACCGCATGCCTCACATGCTCAAAACTCCTATTAAACTTAATGGGAGTTTGGGGGGATGTGAGGAATGCAGGATTGACCTTTCTGATTAAAGATGAATGTGTGCTCTAGACTTCAAAGATCAGGTGCCCCTGCCAGTCTGGAGTGTGCAAGTAATCAGCACGCCAAGTGCTGAAGGCATCTGCTAAATATCACGCCACAGCTCAAAGCTGTAATTAAGAAAAATATAAACTGGCTCAAGGAAGAAAAATATTAGTAATAATTGAAAATGCTTTGGCTGTTGCTTTTGTCCTGATGATCTCACTAGTTTTGGTTACAGAAACAGTTCTCACACTGGCTGACACGGGGCATGCTTTGTTTGTGCTCTCATTCTACCCACATCTTTCCCAGTTAACTTTTATTGCTCGATACAAAGGTCAAATCGAAGGCTTAATTAAATTGTATATGGAGAAACTATAAACTTATTTTAGAAGGGAGTACAAAAACATTTAAAGCCATCCCAACTCTTCTCCCCCAGACATACCTTAATTTCTCGAGAAGAAAAAGCATGTGTTGTTGGCGCTCTTTCCCTTAAGGGGAAACTGTACCTTTTCTTACTTGAAAATTTACATGTTACAAATATCCAGCCTTTTCATAAACTGCTAATTGTATTTGCAATTGGCATTTGTAATGAGCATTTTAATTTAGCTCTGCAGCTCTAAACAGACAAAGTTCCATTTTTGTAAAAAGACTGGATATGATCTTATACTAGCAGCAATATAAGTTCAACTTACAGCAAGGATTTGAACTTCATCTGCTTAACTTTAAACAGAGATTGTACCACCAAAATAAATACTACTACCCACCTGCTTGAAGTTAGGCACATGTCTCCTAGCCCTGAGGCCTAAAACTGAAAAGCAGCATCTCTCTCAGCTGAAAAAACTCACAGGTCATATAAAAGCACCATTTACAGTTTCTCCATTCCATAAGAAGAAAATCACATAGCTTGAGAGGAAGGTCAGTATGAATATGCTACAGCCTGTGCAATAGCAACACCAATACCCAAGAAAGCTTAGGCTTCCATGTGACAAGTTAGCTGCCAGAGTTGAGCATTTATGCACCACCGAGATTCTCAAAGATCCCATTCAGCTGTTGGCTAACCCTAGGGGGATAACAATTCTCTAGGTCCTTCAGTTTCCACCTCCAAAAGCCCTACATTTTCGTTTCTGCAGCAGACTGTGCACACAAACCCCAGGAAGCTGTGAGCTCCACGGCCCTTGGAGCGATGGAGGTGGAGGACGACCTGCAGATCCCAGACCTCATCAGCATAGGCTTGCAGGATCACACCAAATGGTCAGAGAACGGATAGACATCTGCCAACTAGGGCAGTAGTTAAAATGGGCACCAATGATAGACAATACCTGGGTTCAAATCCTTCCTGTGGGTGATTTAGAAGGGGTGCTTGAACCCAGGTCTCTCGTGCCCTGTCCAGTCAGACAAGGTATGCAGAGACACGTGTCTCTCAGACTGAAGCAGGCTCTGCAATGTTGCTACACGCTCTAACTAACTGGGTCTACTCTGAGAGTAAACTCAAAATACACTGGAAAGAACTACTCAGACTAAGAAACAGGGTGTCAGCAAAAAGCGAAGGGACAGCAGAAACAGCTGTGTGCTACTGAGTGAGGTCTCTTCTTGCTTCCCCAAGGAGACATCAGCGAGGGGCAGGAAGATGGACTGCTATCTGCTTAGGATGCCATACTCTCATGTTTTAGCATAAGCAGATGTCATATCTGTAAGGAGTGGGTAGGAGAAAATAAATCACGGAAGAGTTTCCCTTCCACCAAAGAGCTCTGTGACTCAGGGCGGAGCCCTTTTAGCTCACAGTTGCCTTTGCAAGACAGGGTGCATTCAACACATACGCTTCAAGCAGCCCAACTAAATCCCTGAATATAATAACCACAAACAAGGCATCAAATTCCAGCATGGCAGACACAGAAAAAAAAAATCATGAACATCTCTAAAAGACATCTGAAAGATTCTTTTCACCCTGCAAACATGCTGCTCTCATTGTTCCTCAGTCTTTAAAAGCCAGTCCAATTCTTCCAGTTATTCCCATTGCTCCCTAAGAAACTTGGGCAGACATGATTCCTGCTGCAAGATTTTGAAGTCACCAGATCCCAATGGCAGCAGTGAGGATTTAAAATGTGTCCTGTATTTCTCTCATTTCTTGAGCACAGATGGAACCTTATACTAAAAATGTTTTAAAGAGGTTCTAATAGGATATAATAATAATTGATGTTTAATTGCAGAATAAACATTGAAATCACTTCAATCCACATATAATCTGATTTCTTTTAATCTAGATGACAAAAAGGATTAGTTATAATGCCAAAAGATAGTGCTGGTCCTTAGATCAATCAGTAGGAAACATTTGGTTATTGAATCTTTCCAGTATTTCACTTCAGTCAGAACTGAAATCAAAAGAAACTGTGGCAAGATATTATCCTGGATTAATCATTTTAGACTTGATATCAAGAGCAGTAAAGGAAAACATCACAGCATTAGGCTTGCTTCAGTTCTGGTATGGGAAGTTTAAATTGGACTTTTCTCCTGCTCTAGTTTTGCAACTATTCAGCATGCATTTCCTCTATTTCACATTGCTAGGTTTATCCGGCCAACCAGAACCCCAGCTCTATCACATCTGACAGTTATTGACAGAGAGGATGATTAGAGCCATCACTCTACTGAATATCTGTAGCAAGAAGAACATGTTTCATGTGAAAATACCAAATGGCTTAAAGCATTATCTTATTAGTAGCATGCAGTGAAACTGACAAACCCTTATCACATTCAGCAGGATTACAAATACCCAAATCAACATAAACAGAAAGGAGATATACAACCAGGGGTAAAAAATAAACTTTTCTAATAAAATGTCTTACAAAATGAAGCACCATCCATTAGCATATGCATAAGGCTATGCTCAGTCAGTGTTCAGGCTGTGGAGCAAATTAAAGGAAGGAAATTCCTGTTTGGAACTGGCAATGATCCCATTCTCCAGTTCTGTTCTGGGAGGGTGTGAACTGCTCCTGCCAGTTTTCGTGGGAGACATCTACACCAAGACCACCAGGACTGAATTTAGCTAGTCTGTTAACACTGTGGTACCTAATAGGAGGGCTATAAATCTTCACCCTTTTTCAGGGTAACACCACTGCTAAACTTTACATTGGCCACGGTTTTCCCACTTAGCCATGTGGAAAAAACACTTCTGCCCATAGCCCACACATCAGATAAAAACCCTTGAGGTATTAACTCCATCATGAGAATAATAAAAACACCATTTTGAGAGTGATGAATATTGCATTGGAACTCAAAGGTCTGCAACTTTCAACTGGCTTCTCTCTACACTGGTGTGCTCCAAGTTTGACTGCCCAGGTGAGACTAGTGACAAAGCCAGTGTCAAAACCCTTCTCCAGGCACCTGCAGCACCTCTCCAATGGATCATGCGGAGGGGCTGAGGGTGGTGATGAGAAAATTTATTAGTTTTTAAGGAGGAAGAAATTCAGAATTTCAGAGCATGAAAGCAGCAGTGTTGCTGCAAGCAAGTGGAGAGCAATGGGAGACTCCAGATCCGGAAATTGAATGAACTTAGCTGAATACATAAAGGACCATCTCTGCTTGTTTCTATGCACAGAATTGGCACGGACACTTCTTAGGTGACTGAGCATGTGGCTTGATTTCTGTGTGTTTCTACCCAGCCAAAAGCTTTGACAGGCACTCAGTCTACTTTTTGAGATTTATCAGTTATTGCCAATTTCCTTCTCTTGTAAGAGCTCTAATAAAGGGAGAAACCCGCTGGAAGCTCATGAAAGCTGACACTGCGTGGTGCGATGGATCCGTTGGCACTGCTGCAGTCTATTATGCAAATACACATCAGTGGACTTTGTAGAACATAAATTATGTAAATGCCCATTTAGGGACTCTTCAAAATGCAGGTTACTTGCATGATGTTTGGAGACAATTAACATCTCTGACGTGAACCTTTACTCAGAGACTGCTATGCTACAGCCTGTGGATGTCTAGGCCTAGCAAACCTTATTTGTGTGCAGATTCAATCTTGGTATGATGGACTTCTGCTGTAAAAGTCGACTGTGTCATGATCTACTTAAGCCACATATCACTGACTCCATACATTTTAAGAGACCTTTCAATTTACTATTGTAGCAGTGCTCCAAAAGATCCTATCTGGAATTCAGGTATGCACTTGTTCATTTGGGATTACAAAGGGTTTTTCTTTTTAATTATGACTTTGTATTTTAATCGATGCATGCCAAACATCTACATGTCTACATGAAGCCATGTGGCTCATTCTCCTGTGGGGGTAGGGTTTGAGTCCTGGTTCTCCACCTCTGCAATCCTGTTCCTGGCCCCGGGTGATACTTCCGTCAAAGCCAAAACGTAACCAGCATAAACAAACAGGATTTTGGGCTTGACTATGAGCTCAGGCTGCAAGCTTGACACAATAGGTATAGGTCAATTCCTCAGGGTGCTTAGTACTCATTAGGAAGGCTGGGCTCCCACTCAGGAACTAAATCAAGCAGTTAGATCTCTTTCTCTCTCTTTATTTATTTATTTATTAGAGCATACTAAGCATCTTAGATTGTTCTCAGTAGGCTCATTCCTGGCATCTGAGATCTTACAAAAATCTAGGCCAAGCAATATATCCTTTGCTAGAAAAGAAAACATCATAGAGTATCTACTTGGGTAAAGAATTTGGAGAAACTAGGTTTTCAGGAGTAGTAATCTCAGCATCTGTTAGACTTCATTAAATTCTTGTTTAACTTGAATTGGGATGGGTGAAATTAACCTTTATACCTCAAGAGTGCTTTTCCTATTTGAAGCAATTGAATCAAAGTAGCTTACCAAAGGCATCTTATAAATTCAAAGAACATTTATTCAGAGATAGCATGTAAGGATCACATAATTAGAGCCAGCTGATGGAGAAAGGGCTGCATACTGAGCTAGCTGGGGAAAAAATACCTAATTTAAGGATAGATTAGAGATCTGAAGCAAAGTTCATAGACAGGTGTGTTACAAAGCAGAGGTAATAGTTTCCCAGACTGGCAGAGACAGTGCAAGGTGAATGGAAGAGTCTTTCTTATCACTGTTGGCTGAGTAGCATTCCCTGAGCCATGAACCAGTTCCTATAAAAAACAAGGAGCTCAGAAGTCAGTTTGCAACCATTCGGATTTCTTTACTAGCCTGTTCAGGCTCTTTAGGACATAGACAATAATTCCTGTGTATCTAAGCATTGCAGGGTCATGATCTTGAGTGAGGCATTCATGCACTACTATCAGATCAAGAATGGGAAGACATATACCTTGATAAATAAAGGACAGCAAAGAACAACAGTGGACATTTTCGATTTAATTGAAACCCAACGTTTACTGGTATGCTGAACAGTTACCAAGTTACCAGCCATTTAGTAAGGTTGCAATCAAACCTTAAACTAGAAGCCCCACGGTTTTGTAGCCATCTAGTTACAAATTTAGATTAAAAACATTCAAAATAATTACAAGAGATAGGACTAATCATTTCACTGAACCTTCTCCAACTGATATGTGTTGGGATATGCACTAAACAACATCCCTCTGTCACTGACTTGGTACACTCAAGCAATGCAGGCTAATGACATCTTCAAAGCTTAAAGCAAGTCAAGACAGGCTGTTGTAACAGGAAATAGAGATACTGCTGTGATATGTCACCAAGCCATAAGAACCTGTAAGTTCTGAAATAGCTACTCCATAAAGCAGAAGATATTGTGAGATGAGACCTAGCAATACCCACAGCATTTACTTCTAGCTACGGTGTGGGAGAAGAAAAGGCAGGAGGAGAGACAATCTCATATCTGTTTCTCTGCAACAAATTGTTGCACCTCACTGAATATCAAAAGACAGTTTAGTTCTGCCGTTGAGAGTAAATGAAAAAAATTGCTGTGGAATGACAGTGGTCATGCAACTCCATGCAACTCTAAAAACATAGTTTTCTTGTAAAATACCAATCCTTGTTTGTGTAAGGATTACTGTAGCATCATCCCTTAAGAGAAAAAAAGTGGGCTGATGCTCAATCTCTTTCCCCCCCGCCCCCATTTCCACCAGTTTGCATTAAAAATTAGAAGCAAATTGCTTAACTTATAAATTATAATCCTTACACCAAGGTGAGCTTGAAACTGAACTGGAAGAAGGGCCTGAAGTTTGCTGTGGACTTTACTATTACTAACCAGTTACACAGGAATGTTTTTTGGTAATAGGTTTTGCTTAAAACTAAGCACCTGTCAGAGCATCTGAAAAGCAGAAGTAATTCTACCAAACTATCTCCAACTAGTGAATCAGAGCAAGGGCAGGCAGGAGAAGAGGTGGCCACACACAGCTCGGCCAGGCATCCCCTGTTTAGCCAGACAGGAAAAGGAGAGGTACAGGATGGTGAGCTGGGGCACACGGTGACAACCAAGAGAGCAAAAGCACCATTTGTATTGAAACTGGCAGGGATGTGAAGGACCACAAGAAAGGCTCATCACCAGTGAAAGGGAGACTAAGAAAAACAGGTACCCACTGATAAATGAGACAGGGTGATAGAGGACACAGAAAAGCCTGAGGTATTAGAAGTCTTTTCTGCCTTGGCTTCACTGACAAGACCATTGCTCACGTTCCTGTGGCTGAGTCTGGGGAGTGAAGTATTACCCACGGAAGAGGAATATCAAGTTAGGGAGTATGTGTCAGTGCTGGGATGAGGCCCAGTATTAGGGCTGTGCAGGCAGCTGCCTATGGGAAGCTGTAAAAACTCTCCCCCTGAAGGTATTAAAAACCAGACTAGGCACACAGGAATGGTTTTGGTAGAGCTGACTCTGGCTTGGAGCACAAACCCACACTAGAGAAGATTCTCCATCTCTTTTTTCAATCTTTCGATGATCTATTCATTTTGATGAATCTACTCCTTGTGAAAAGCAAATGAAAATGAACTATTCAATCAGTTTGTGACTAAATTTGTAACTATCTATAAAAACTGAGGGTGAACATTTTGTAAAAGGAATATACATTGGCAGCTGTTGCTGATGAAATGCTATCAATAGGCATTAAAGCTGCAAATGGCAAGGTGTTGGCAAAGCTAGAGAAATTGCTGCAGAAAGTAAAAAGCCAATCTGTATGATGAACAGAGTGTACATAAAGTAGAGCAAATTACCAGACACACAGACATAAGAGTACAGAGGCATGGGAGCTGATTAAGAAGTCCTTGTGAAGAAATCTTGAAGGCTGGCCAGTTCCTCCTAATTCTCTGGCATCCGTTCCAGCCGCTCAGCTAGTGAAAAGAGCACTGTCTGTGATGTGAGCGTACACGTAGTCATGTATTACAGTGAGACGATGGATGTGCAATACCATTGCAAATGGCTGCTTGGAACTGCCATCCCGCTTTCAGAACAATCCTGCTTTTCAAAGCTTCAGTAATCTTGGATAAATGCCAAAGAGGGAGACTTGAAAGGCCCAGCTCCTGAAATCCTCAGTGAGGAATAAGCTGGGCGTGTGGCTGGATGCACTGTATGTCACCGGCGCCTCGAGTGTGTGACATTTGGAGGCTCTGCCCCTGGGGTTTTACATTCTGAACACCTTATCCTGTACATTTGTAACCTGAGAGAGAGGTGATAGCACAAGCCTATCGACTGCTGTTTTTCCTTAAAACCAGAAGCCCAATTTTTATTTTATTTTTCACTTCCTGGGTTTTCTCAAGATACTCCTTTTCCCCACTTCTTTCTAATTAAATACAATAGAGCCCTGCTCTTTAATCTGCTAACTAGAGAAAAAATAAATGACTTTCTGAACAAGAATATGCATTACGGACGTCTGCTAG
The DNA here is from genome assembly GCF_947461875.1 of Haliaeetus albicilla. Classification (NCBI taxonomy): domain Eukaryota; kingdom Metazoa; phylum Chordata; class Aves; order Accipitriformes; family Accipitridae; genus Haliaeetus; species Haliaeetus albicilla. Next base: position 19,956,059 of record NC_091491.1, on the reverse strand, counting down.
TTCAAATGGTGGAAACCTCTAGCAGCTAAGCACCCTCAGGTGTTTTGGGTTTTTTTCCATTACAGAGAAAATATGGATCATTTGAGGTTTGTCTCGAATATTGTTAATAATGGCTTGTACTAGGGAAAAATTAATGGTAATGGGACTGAATTTGATATAACTGAAAGTTGGGCTTGGCTTACAGTCATAAAGGGACTGATTAAGCTCAGGGTTTGTATTGGAAGATTATTCTCTGCTTTACCTGCTATCCAAGAAAATTTCAAGACAGAAAAATCACAAACATGACCAAAAGTCAGATTTACATGCCCACTTCAAAATTACCAGTGCTTTAATTCTTCCCTTTTATGAGATGGTCTGCTGTATATGAAATCTGAGTAGGCAGAGGTAGCCTGTTAGAAATTCATCACCATCTTTTTTCTTACATGTTGAAATGGAAAGCCCCCCCAAATTACAAACATGACTGCTTTAATTGGGGATTCTGGGTGCTGCAGCAATGGAAATAATAAAGCATGCATGAGATTTTGATTGTTTAACTTTTGTCAGCTTACTTTCTTCACTGCTCTACAGTAGAAATAACAGGAAATAGGCAATTGCAAACATCAGCAAAGTACTTCTCCAAGGGTGTGTCTAAGTGAGCTGTCTTGTTTTAGGATAAAAATGAGCATCTATAACTCCCACTAAAATCAAGACCTTGAAACGCGTCTCAAAGAAAATCCAACTGCAGTGCTGTAGCAGGACCAGGGAGCATGGTTTATCAGTTTTCTCTACGGTGCACCGCCAAAGCAAGGGAGCAGCTACACTGTGCCCAGAAACTTTTCCACGTAGTCTTCCACTGTATCTTCTAAGAGGGCACTCTACAGCAGCGTTACAGAGGTGACTCAACACAATTTGTTTTAGCAAGGGCAGTACCTGGGACAGCTTTTCTTCCTGCATAGTAGGGCGAAACCATCCTGCCCCCAACACACATCATTGCACACACATTGTAGCTGCCAGAGTATGAAGGCACAGATTAGCATTAGCACTCAACAACAGATGTGAACTCCAACATCTTTGCTCTTTGTTTGTGGAGTGGGGGAAGAAGGGGAGATTGTGAAAGACAGTGTCAGGATGGCATCAGGGTGGGAGGAATAAGTACGGCTGCTTTCTGTAGCTTCCCAGTATGACCTGTAGTTTGGTCTAAAACAGCATGGTACACTGACTTTCATTTTTCTTTTAAAAAATGTCTGGCTCTTGAAGGAAATGGAAAGCAGACTGCATATGAAGCCACGGGGCCCTTTTCCACTTTGCACCATACTGTAGTTACATCTGCCAACTTGATGTAACACACTGCTTACCACTGTAAGTACAAGGAGAATCATGTCTGGCCTTGCAGAGCTCTGAATGACTACCTTAAGGTCAAGGCACTGGTGAGGCAAGTCTGAATAATTTTTCCCCCCACTTCAACCATTAAATGCTTCCCTTTGGTTTGGATAGCAAGATACACAGGGAAACCACGCCTTCAGTGCTGCATAATGCACCCAGCTCAGCATACTGCTGCTTTGCAGTGCCAGCTGGATGTAGCACAAAAACATACCCCAGCACAAGCAGGGAGAGAGAAAGCCAGCAGATAGACTAGCAGATACACAAACATTTGCAGGTATAAAATACTTTTGACTCAGGTGTTATTGTGCCCTTATTTAGCCTTTAAGTCCACAAAATTAAAAGCATACTTTTTCAATAGCTCTGAAGCTGTACTGCTAGTGTATTACATAATTTCTAAAAGACCTGCCTGTAAGATATGACTGAAAAATGAATGCAACAAAACCCAAAGAAACCCCAGCCTCACTCCCAGAAACACCATATCCTTTAAATCCTGGAATTCTTTAGTGGTTAGAGACATACTTCAGTTGAATTCCCAGTGTTTGGGTAAAATTTATGATACAGCAGCCAAGTAATTTATATTCTTACTTGGAATGAGCTTTCTAAATTCTGCTTTACTACACATGCCAGCCTCTATACTGTATTCTATCATTTGCCAGTGAAAGCTTTTCTTTAGAGTTAAGACATTCAGATGAATCACGTTTTCTTTGCATCTTTTTTAAATGAAAGGTTTCCTTGTGTCTGTAATTCCCACTCTCCACCCTCCAGTTTCTGTTGCTTTCACTGTACAGAGCCAGACTGTGATATTTATTCCCTTAACAATGAATAGTACAACATATCAGTGAAAGCCCTTCTGAAATCAATGAGACTTTTTATGGAGTATGGTACTACTCATTGTGAGCAGGAGTGTTTCAGTCTGGCCTGAAGAAAGATCCTAGATGACATAAGTTGAAATGAATACAGTTACTCACCACTATAATACATGTGTTAAAGAGAAGAGACCTGGCCAGATAGAAAACCATTTCAGTGGCTGCTATGTATTTTGACCCCCTAAAGCAGGTGACAAGGGACCTCAGGAGTTCCTAAATCAAAGCATTACTGTCTTGACACTAATTCCATAAAAATCAATGGAAGAAGTAACTTTTTACATTTCTAAAAAGACTTTTGTTCTAGAGTTCTAACAGATGTTACAAACAGTAAACATGGCAGCAGTCCTAGGAAATATTATTCCCATTTTTCAGATGAGATAACGGAGACATGAAGAGGCTAAAATGATCTGGGTGGTGGTCACAGAAGAAACCTGCAATTACCTCCAGGTCAGCAATACATCTGCACCCTTCGGTCCAGAAACTGATGCAGCCAGATGTCATTTCATTTTAAGTTTGGGCATTTACTAAAAGGTAATTTACCATATCTCCAAATCAAAATCAAACTGTGTAAGTAATGATATGCTGGGTTTCAAGCTTGTAGCTCACATGTAGCTCATGATTCTCAGCCCACAATATTTGATGAGGGATTGTCTTTCTTCTGTTTGTACAGCTCTAAGCACAATACTGTCCTGATCTAACACTGGGGCTCCTGGATTAGTGAAAACCAGGAAGATTTAGAGCAGGATCAATCATTTACTGTATTTACCTAGAGCGTACCATAACTGAATGCCTGATCTTGCTAAGAACAAGATGGGCATCAAAAATAGAAAATGTAGAATGATGTTACAGTTCTTAAAAAAAAAAAAAAAATCAGATGTGATGATACAAGTACACAACAGCTTCTGCTCTTGTGAGGTGCAGTAAATTACAAGTTGGAAGTATCAAAGGCAGTGTTACAACGGGGAAAGCTGTCAGCAAACAGACATGGAACAGTGAAAGATGAAATAGCCTTCCCCAAATTAAACAGCCTCCTAGAAGTTTCACATCCAATGTGATACAAGTTACAGTGAAGATCTGATGAGATCAGTATTTTTTGTGTGCGTGTGTGGTGTTGCGGGTTTTTTTAATACTTCTTACAATAGAAACAAATGGTACCAGGTTCCTGAAGTTCTGCTTCACAGGCTTATTACAAACAGCTATTTAATTCAGAAATTCTCAGCTTCTATAAGAAGTCACAAAGCCACCCAACCTGCCTCTAAAAAATGAAGTTATGCAATGACAACATACACCTCAGCACTTGGAGGTTACCATGCAACATACACATCAAACCTTGTTTGCAAAGGCTGAGAGAGGCAGTAGCTTGCTTTTTGGCCCACCTGCTACATTGTTAGATTATTATGGTTGAAATATACTGAATGATTATGTAGAGATAACTTCATGCTTGACCACGTATACAATGCAATTAACATTTTAAAGCCATTTGCTACATGTCTAATCTTACTGCTGTCTTCATATTCTTCCCCATTCCCGTATTTACTGATATTCATTTATTTGTTTTTGCCTTGGCCTATGCTGAGCTATCAAATCTCTCCTTTCAAGTCAGCATAAATCAACAGCCAGCTCAGTCCCAGGTAGTAGGCACACTGGTACAAACTGAAGGGTGGGCTAGACTTGGTTGTAAATATCACTGTGAAATGGAAACATCATCCTTAAACATTTACCACATGTTAATAATTCGGGAGCAGATTCTGTGAGAGACAGAGAATGGGGAGATTTGGACCTAACACTCTCCAAAGGGCTTTGTGCTCAGCACAGCTGGAATATTCTCACCTGATCTCACACACCTGATGCAGCCAGAAGCTCATCTGAACCTCCAAGTAAGACACTTTGGTTGGTATTGTGCTGGATAAAGGAAGAACTAAAGATAACAGAATATCTCCTCATGCTGAGAGCTGAAGGGTGTGCTTTGATTGCAGCAACAATGGGATAGTGACACTGCTGATGTTTGTACAGCCAAAACAGGCAGAAAGGGCTTCTCCTGTAGCGACACATGGCACAGACCCACTCTAGCTGTCAACCTTTGGCTTTGCTTCTCTCCCAGCCTCTTCACATCTCAGCTGTTTTGCCTTTCTCATACACAAAATGATGGATACTTTCCAAGAGAGATGCTGAGGGCATAAACCACTCATCACCCTCTAGTTTCTGGAAGGAAAATGAAGATTCTCTCCTTGGATATCTCTAAGAAATTTTCTTTTTCTTCGACACTTCTGCTTTTCTGCACATCCCAATTGCTTCCCCTAATCAAAGTGCTATTTCTCCTGTTTGCTCCAAACATTTTTGGGTGCCCTATATGCTAAAGGGAACAGCACAAGTTCTCTGACAGGTAGGATACAGCCTGACACTAAGTCACAATAACACCTATGTAGTAACAGAGCTCAACCTTTATCTGGGATGGGCGGTATTTGTGTAGGGAGCTCTGCTAGTGTGCAGGGTCCTAGCAGAGAGAGACCTTAATGGACTACTTATGTGTAAAGCCTTTGCACTTGTCTTGCATCCGAAACAAGACAGAACATATGGTCTGACTCTGATTAATGCATAAAAATGTTAAGTATCATGTGTTTTAAAAGACAGAAGGTGGTTAAAATTTATAGGGAAGCTGGGTAACCCCAAACCTCTCATCAATATCCCCTCTCTGTGGAAGTGAATGGAATGGGCTTCCCCATATACATGCACTACAGGAGGGACTACCATCCTGTGCAGCCACAGGCCCTTTATGGCAGTAATTGGCTAGTGGAAGTGAAGGAATTCATTTGTACACGTATAAATGCAGCATTAGGAATGTGCAGTAGCATGCAGAGCAGTCATCTCAATTTTACTTGTTTATGTACCTCTTGTAAAAATAATCATTTATGGTCATTATAAACCTGTTCTAACATAAATCAAATGAACAAACCAGTGTATTATTGCTGTCTCCTTTGGTCTAGTTTATTTGGCAGCTGGGTTTGTTAGCACTGTCAGGAACCAAGGTTGTCAGTCACTTTACAACCTGCAACTGAAATGGTCATTGAAAAGAGGTGGATGTAACACTGAGGCTGAATACTTAAAATGAGTGGTTGCTCATCCCTCTATGTGCAAGAGGCAAAAAAGGAGGCCGAGTGTAGGTTGTTCGTATACTCAGGTGCAGGTACACAAACCTGTGAGGGAGGCTGCTGGTGGGAGGGTAAGGCTTGCTGTCTGGCCTCCCTCCCCTCATGTCTAACTGGCAAGTGATGGGGGGGTGCGCATACTGCACTCAGTCCCTCCCAGACTGGAGTAGCAGCTCTATTACCCCCATGCCATGTCTGATGAAGAGCCCTCAAGCCTCAAGACATTCACCTGTCACACAAAGAGGAAATGCACCTCATGGCAAGCAGTGGTTGGGCTGCATCACAACAGAGATAGGATTTGGATGGCTGCACACTGTACAGAACAGTTAAGCGCTTTTTTTCGCTCCAAAAGCAAAAGAATCACAGAAGTTCACATGACACCTAACCCCATCCCCTGATAATCTTCTGCTTATTTCCTTCTAGGTGGCTGGGAAGGGAAAGACTTCTTTTGGTGACAAAGTAGCAAACCAAAGAGAGGGGAAAAAAGTGGGGAGCAATGCCTAAATCAAGAGAGAGGCTTGATGGAAAAATCTTTTGCTAGATACTTCTGGCATTTCAGAATATGAATTACCTACTCTTAGTTATAGTGGAGAGGTGCCTGGAATAATCTGGGGAGAAATAAGGGCCTTTGACTTGCTCAAAGTTAAAAGCATTGTTGAGAGGAAAGCTGAAGGCACTTTTTGCTTGTACCCAGCAACTTCTCTATGCAGTCTGATGGGTATCACATTGTGTTATGCATGAGCACAAAAGAGAGCACAGAGGAGCCCAGTCCTTTAATAGGACCTCAAAAATAAGAGTTTTGAAAAGAGATTTTTTTTGCCTCTTGAAGTAGTCACTATATCTGCTCAAAAGAGTCCCTGTGGGGAAATAAACCTTCAGAACCCTCCAGTAAAAAGCTCCATTGCATTTAATCCTTCTTGAAATATAACCTGGGGTGCCAAGCAGGAAAAGAATGGGGACAACGGAGAGGAGAAGCACACATACCAAGATAGCCCTGGCAACAACCCTGGGCTATGCCCCAGCATGACAAGTTGTCCTGCAGACAAACCCGTGTGGGTTTCAGTTTTCTGTGGCAATGTGCCACCAGGCAGAAAAACCTCAAACCAACCATATATAGAACCTCTACTGCTACCTGCTTGTTTATCTCTATCAGAGATACAATTTACACCTGAAATGCTTCTTTCTTGGTCCAGCTCAGAAATGAACACATTCGCAAAAGCAAACAGAGCACCTCTCATTTTTATCTCCTCTAAGAAAAGACATTATGAGATCCTGCAGTTCTCTGTATTCCCTAGGCAACAGTCTGCACAGTGGCATTTCCTGTTCAGCATCTAGCTCCAAATGAATACAGACAGGTATTTACTCTCATAATTACCATTTGATAGTAGGGATTATATTCTGTCCTGAATCTGCCATCTCCCTCTAGACCAAACTTGGTTGGATGACTAGCAATCATTAGAAATGAACTGATCAGTATTTTGACTTGACATCAATTGTTTCCTACCTGGTAGTTCATATATACGTTTCTATTTGATAGAATATAACAACTCACATTGGCATTTGAAATAATAGTGTCACCAAACCTCAGAGATTAACAGGATGTGATTTGTAATTGCTGCAGCAGAACACAATGCACACATCGCTAACTGCTGATGAGTGTAATGTTGCACGCTTGACTCCCAAGCGGGAAACGGTACCCTATGCAATACCATACACCACAGAAGCAGCGAGAGCCGAGGATGAAACAGATAAGAGGGCTGCAGGTGCAGCCAACAAGCCCCACTGCTCCCTTCCTTGGTTGTTACTATTACTGCTATGATTTGACTGTAATTTCCCTTGAAGGGGAGCACTCTGGTCTTTCTCAAGTCTTTGGGCCCAGAGGCAATGGGAAAAGAAGACCTGTAAATTTGGATAGCAGCATCTCTGGGCAATGCCTTTCTCAATGCTGTCTGGGAATCACAGAAAGGCTAAACTGTGAAGGATCTCCTAATGGATGCTGTGCAACAGACCTACTTAGAAAAATGACACCTCTGATAAAAGATTATCACCCAGCATGGACATGTCGCCAAGGTCATACAACACATGCAAAAGGAGTGCAAACCTGCTGTCCCTAGAAACACTTCTTGTCCCCCAAAGAATTCCCCAGAAAAATCAGACTTCAAAGCAAAACACAGTATTTCCCCAAAAGAAATGACCTCCCTGAGAAGCATCTCCTCTTGCCAACTACGAAGAAAATGAGCCTTGCATATAGCCAGAGCTATTTCAAAGCAGAAGTCAAACACCCGAAGGCATGTTTGAGGGAACACTCTTCTCCAGGCCCTCTAGGGAAGAGTGTATTGAGACAGGGAGTTTGGTGGCCTGGATGGACCCCACCATTGTGATCCAGTAACTAGTTGCTCTGCTTTACTAAATGATTAAACAGCATCAGCAAAATAAAGTCAAAACTCTTCCAACGTATGTGTTGAACATGTCAAATAAGACTACAGGAGACCTGCTATGTCTCACTAGTGTCTAACAGTGACCCATAGGTAGTTCTTGTGTTTGTGGATTGTGGGGGGCAAGATGAGTACCACAGAGCCTCCAGCTGAGCCAGAGGTAGCTCCCAGAATCACAGACACAATCTGGCAAATCTAACCTCCTCCAAGTCCCACTTCCAGTACCGTGGATGGGAATTTACCATCTTCACAAGGTTGCAGAGAGAATAAAATCACTTTGAAACTGATAGATGCACGTATACTACAGTGACAAGTCTATACGCTTCTGCAAGCACGTCCTATAGCTGTTCTATAGGAAAGAGATTAGTCCTGAGGAATTGTCACCGAAATGTTTCTGTGAACAAATCTAAGAAGTGTTCCTTTTCCTTCTCAAAAAATAAAACAGAAAAAGCACAGCAGAGATTCTCAGTGTTCGGTGATGACTGACTGGGGTCTTACTGAATCTCCCCACAAGTTTTTTGTGTTAGCATTTGACCAAAGGCCTACTTTTCTCAAGTAATAGGGAATAAATTCTGTATCTTTTCTGTTGAAGGTAATTCCATACGTAGGGAGACATAAGGAGGGATTCTTCAACACCTATGTCAAACTTCTGAGAGAAAAATCCTATTTTCTAGCAGTTTCATAAGCTTCAAGGATATATGGGAAGTTTGGTACCTTACAACTTTTTTTTTAAAAACATAGTTAGATTTATAATACACAGGAATATGTTGTTGCAGCATATTTACTATATGTAAGTAGACCTGCTAGCTGAAAAGCCTTATCTCTGGAATAATTACTTTCTAATTGAAAACAACATTCATCAATACACCAAAAATCTCATAAATTTGATTCTTTGTTGTAAAAGTCATCAAAGCAATGATAAACTTGAAAAAACAAACTGAGGCAATAGAAAACTCTTCCAAAATGTATTTTTCAGAGATTTGCTAATTTATTAAAACCAAGAAAATAAATTAAGGGTCATATTTGCATTAAAATCAAAGAGAATTCCACCACATATTTACAAATATTGAGGGAAACATTTATTTACTGAAGTTGTCCAGGAGTTTGATTTTATCTAAGCCACATTACTGAAAAAAGCATATTTTAATTAAAATCCTTACTGCACCAAACTCCTCAAGTCAATACTTACATCCTATTAATGTCAAAGAGATGCACTTCAATGCTTTGCTGAATAGGGATGGTCTGCTGATTTTAGGACATATCTGCAATGAATCAGCTTCCACCAAGTCAACTGAAATCTCCTGACAGCTCATCACAGTATTCAAGAGCCATTCAGAAATATGAGGTTACCCACCTACAGTTGTATTGTTGGAGATGTCTCCACACACAGTCACACTGCGAGCGACTCACAGCTCGGTCCCACACGTCCTCCTCTCAGCCAAGTCATCCAAAAGAGCAACCACTACCACAGCCAGCCTCCCACATGCCACCGTACTGTGATTGCCTAACTTCTGGTAAGGAAATAAATGGACAGATGGCCTCTCTGTGGCTTTCAAGGGTGGAGACAGCCCATAGTGACATGAGTGACACAGCCCATGCTGTAGTGAGGGCTACCCTCCTCTCTGAGACAGGACCGCATTAGCCACCTTGTAGCACTGGCTTTCACAGCTGGCTTGCAACTAGACAGTTCCTCTGGGGAGATGGCTGTGCCTTTTGATCTCTTGCACAGACATGAATGGCTGAAAGGCCATCAAGACTGCTTGAAAGGCTTGTGTGAGGAGAAAGGCGCGCAGCACGAGAGGCTGTTTCAGCCTAGAATTATGAGGTTGGGAGTGAAAAAAAGTGTTTTAATTTCCTGATACAGATGAAACTTGGCCATGCCTCTGTATGGGAGCTAGGGAAAGATCCAAGAGATCCAGTCTAGGAAGGAAATCATAGGGCAATGGACCATTAGCACCTGAATTTCCTTCACACAGTTGGTATAAGTGACATCAGCAGAAAGGTGATCCTCATGGAAAGCCAGAGCAGAGAAGAGGTTGCTCTGGGCTCAGATATCTACCTTTGAGTGCTAGTGACACTTGTGTAAGTGAAAAGGGAATGCTTCATTGGACACGGGATGTTTACTTAAATCCAAGCAAAAAAAACCCCAACCCCTGTATCAGACGTTTACTTTTGTTTTGTTGCTGACAGAAGACACTGGCAGACACTAGCTCTTATGTCATCATTAGAAAGCTAATGGATGAGTCTGGAAGTCTCAGTAAGCTCTTCTTAATGAAACAGAAGAATTAAAGAAAAAAATGGGGATGCAGGAAGAAAGTTTAAAGTCCACTGAAAGGGCAAAACAAGTAGTAATAAAATGTTTCAGTTGCAATTATTTCCATGCACAAGATTAACTGCTACAGAGAAATAAATAGCATTTAATTGCACCCCCTTCAAATGTTAGTGCCTATTTTGTATGACGGAAGGAAAAGAAGAATTGGACAGTTTTAGGCTGAATCACCTCTTACTTGTTTCAAGCCAGTTTTAAATGCTCACTGGGTTCAATGGAGAGACTCTTGCCATTTAGCTTTGAATCAAAGATTTTATGATTTTCTTAGATGTGAATATACAATTCCTAGGATTTCAGCATGCTTTCTTTTCAGCCAGCCAACCTTTCTCCCCCTTGTTACCAGCGAGATAGCTGTTTTCTGCCATTCTGTGAGTTTGGACACTGGTGCACACGCACACGCAATGGTTTGAACATGCCTGTGGTCGTACCAAAACCTTAGACCAGCACGGCAGATGCTCAACATGGCTGAATGGCACACACCTAGTATGCCTGATGCTTTCACACATATTGCTGTCTGGGATACATGGGGTAAAAGCAAAGCAGCCTGTCCTTAGAGGCATCAACCCCTTGCCTATTAGGGCTAGCAGAGTCTCAGCATCTGTCAGGATTGGGTCCATACAGTTTTGAAACGTGGCATGCCAACAGAATGTCTGTAACACATCACTCCTCATTGCTGGTCTCTAGTGACCTAGAAAGCAGTAGTTCAGAGTTCAGACACAAATCTGGCAGAAAAGCTGTAGCTGACTCAACAAGCTGCCTTGGGAAATGGTGCCCTTTTGCAAACCCATGCTGGCTATTTTTGAGGTGAAGGAACTGTACGGTTCTGACAGTGCAACTATTGTTGTTTAGTTTTATCGTCACAAATACAGGGAAATATAACTTCAGTTGATGAATCTGCTGAAAACATTCACCATAATTTCCATACTATCTACTTGAACTTAAAATGTACCCTTTTCCACTTAACAGCACTGCAATGTGAAGTAATGGTCTGTGACTGCAGAAGCTTTCAGGTAAGCAAGAGCTCTCTCAAATTCATAGCAACGTCCTCACACTGGTGTCCTCCAAAGATCTATTTTGTGTATGCCTTACTCTGGTAAAACATTTGGAAGAAAATTTTAGTAGATTAACCAATTTTTTCTTGACATGGGATTCTTTACTGAGTGTATTTTTCCCATCATTTTATCTTACAAAGATGATAGTACTCTGATAAACAGACTGACTTTGTATAATTCATCAGGAGTTTCAACAAACATGGTTTCAAACTTCTAATTCCTTCTTCTTAACCCCTGTAGTGCATTCAAACCAGTAACTCCTGAACTGTGGAAATTCAAGACCAGATTTTGGTTCACTAAGCTCTAATAAAGTCTCTCTGTACAACATTTATATACAAATCCTAAACCAGACACAAAGTATGTGATTTTAATGGTCTGAGGTCATATAACTGTAGGTGCATAGCTCACAGTTTACATGATCTGCTGGCTGGCTTGTTTATCAAAATACATGATACTGGCTGATTTTTTTTTATATGTCTGAGTCCGGCTGGGGGGAAGGTCAGCTGGAGAAGACAGCCTGGGGCTAGGGATGCAGTTATGGTGGCAGTTAGCAAGCAAGGGTGGACAGACAGGAAGCAGCAGGCCTGCAGACATACAGCCTATGCCTTGGGAACAGGGGCAAAGGAAAAACCAAACAGAGAGCACAAATGGGGCATATGGGTGAAGGTACAGGAAGCCCAAAGCCTGGACAAGGAGAGATGTGCCTTCCAAACTCATCTCCAGCAGCAGGAACCATGGCAGAGCGAGCCCCAGGCAAGAAGCAAGTGGCAGAGGCAGAAGAAAGAACTGAGAAAGAAAACCCTGGGAAAGCATGTGGGGCAGCACTGTGGTGAGAGAAGATGACCCAGAAGGCAAATGGAGGGGACAAAAATGGAGGAATGCAAAAAGAAAAAGGGGGACGAGAGAGTTGCCAACAATATGGCAACTGTTGTCAAAGAGGGGTAGCTGTGACAGAAACACTACAGCCTTTTGATCCACTTAACGACATTTAGAGACTTGCCTTATGCAGACAGAAGTGGGCACAGAGCCATTTCAGCCTTTTGATCCACTTAATGACATTTAGAGACTTGCCTTACGCAGACAGAAGTGGGCACGGAGCCAAGACAGAAACGCAGGGCCTGATTTTGCAAACCTGCCAAGCCTCCTCACTGGGAATGGTGGTTGGCTGTGGGAAGAAGGCTTGTGGCTTCCACCACACAGTCGCGGTGCCAGGCTGCATTTCACCTTAATACCAAGCTAACTCCCAAGAAGATGCGATGCTCAGCACCTCTGACATTAATAGTGTCTGAAATACCAAGGGGACAGATTTTTCTTTATGATTTCATTATATTTCCTTCAGTTGCTGGAAGGGGTCTGCTGCGGATTTTCTTGGGTACTCTTGAAAATCCAATCTGCAGCTATAAAACTCCTTTGAAAATTTGGCCCAAACCACAGATTTGCATGCTTGCATTCTGGCCTCGAAGTTTGAAAATGCCAACAAAGTTCCTCCGGATAGCATGGGAGACTGGCTTAGCTTCAGTATTTCTGAGAATGCTGGCTTAATTATGGTAAGAACTTTTCCAGCCAGAATAATATATGTTGAGGTACTTTGTGCTGAAAACTTTTCCAGAGTAATTCTGAAATGGCAAACCCAGTGTGATGATATACCACAGGCTGGCACTATCGTTTCCCAGACTACTATTAGGCTATGTGCAAACCATCCTGAACCATTTAAGCTCAAAATTAGAGGAAAAGATAATAAATTAGGCAAAAAATCACATCCTTATGCATTTGTCTACAGAGAAGCAGGTAATGGAATTTTGTTTGTTTCCTATAAAAGGACTTTAGTAAGATTCATTTAAGCCAATCTTTAAGACAACATAGAAAGCATTGCAAAGAATTACATATCTGAAACTATAAAATTTTTGTGTGCACAGGCAAATACATGAATACAGGTATACACACACAAAGAAATTAATGTGTATCTTCAACAGCTACATGTTACCATATCCCTAAAAGTTTACTTGTACTCAGCAAGTGAATACTTTAGGTTTGCCCTTTAATACCTGTAAAGATTTGCTACAGAATCTCTTTTTTCTTTCCAAAAATCCTCATGCAAAGCGCATTCAAGCCACCCATTTAAAAAGAAACTGTCTATTTGAGATAAGCTGCTCCCTACACACTTCTGCATTTATCAAATATGACTTAATCGAGAAAACAAAATGAAAATCTATTAGCTGCAATTCAGAGTTGTGACTGCAGTGTAATGGCTTCATTATGAGCGGGATGATAAACATTCCCAACCACAGGCTCTGTTTCAGAAGCAGCTACCAAACATAAGCTGCACTTCAGCAGCAGCTCTTCTCTTTCTTCTATTTTATACTCGCAGCGACACAGCACACACCACCCGGCCATAAGGCAGGGCAGGGACCCCCGGCTGGAATTCCCAGGAGGACAATTCCCTCCCCTGTCCCTGAAAGATTTCCCTGTAGCCTTGGAAAAATGAGTCATTTTCTCTGTCTCTCCATTCCCAGCCTAAATATGGGAGCACAGGTACTCTAGGAGAATAAATGCAGAGGAGGACTATGAGGTCCTCTTTTATTATAGCAACAGGCCACACAAATATCTTAAGACTGTAAGGATTTATGCCATAATATAACAGCAATCCTTGTTTTCTAAGAATTTTCATTAGCCCCCCTATAAGGGGTCTGAAGAAATATTGCCATGGTTAGGGGAAGTGGAGCTGTTTACTGTGGCCTTTTTCTTTTGAGAAATTAGAGTGCTATGCTTCATTAGACTATCATATAGCCCAATGCAGAGAGAATCAAAATCCATCCCTTCACCCCAGGCCCCATGGCACACACAAACACGAAGTATAGGGCCAGAGCCTGATTTGTTTGAGTAATATACTCCTCTGATTTCAAAAGAAGCAGCTGAAGAGACAACTCTCATTTGAAGAACATGTTTAGAGTGAGGTGCAAAAATACATACAGCATTTAGCTGCCTCACATGCACTCACAGTTTGTGTTTTACTTGAATTAATTGCTTAAAAATCCAAATATGAATTTACTAATGCATTTGCCTGTAAGTTAGAAGCTTTCACAGCAAACATGGGCAAGTTATTTCCTACCCACACAGAGCTCAAAACAGACCTTTAATAGTAACTAGAAGGCCAAGTCCTGGGCCAAAACACCACCAACCTTATGTGCTTTACAAATACAGAGTAAAAAAACCTGCTCCTAATCTGAAGAACAAATAGGGGATTTATTCAGAGAATGCTAGAGGGCCTGTGGTAAAGCCAGCAGACTCCTACAGCTGTCCTTATGGAAAGTGATGAAAGTTCAGACTTGGTACGCTAAAGATTTTAACCCAAGTCAGGACAAAAATCAAATACAAAAAAAAAAAAGGCAGAAGCTGCAGAAGGAACTTTCACCTGCACAGTTAGAACTGACCATGAAATAGATTAGGCTGCTTTAGTAAGCATGGCATAGAAAAAGGCTAAGTTTAGACCCAGTCAGCCCAAAAACACAGTGACAAGTAAAACCACATTCACTCTTTTTAATCCTGTTGCTTTATGTTGTTCGTTTGATAATAAACTGCTTCTGCCCCAGAGCAGTGCTCCCCTGGCACTGAATTCATGCTCACATTCAAGTTCCCACCTACAGATGCAGAGACACCCTTCCTTTCTTACAGCATAACATCTGAAGTACAGGGCAAGGTGTGGTGCTGGTGGGCTGGCTCTCAGTAATCTCTCTTAACATCTTAGAAATTATAAGAATCTCAGTACAAAGATTCTTTATTAGATTAAAAAAAAAACACCAAAAACCAAAAACCAAACACTTCTTATTTATTTCTTGTATGCAAAATACATATTATTTAAATTAATTTGCTTTATTCTACACTTTCCATGACTGATATTTTTGGAATATTCCAATTTTTTTTCTATAGTTAATTCCTCCAGCTCTCTCTGTTCCTTGTTGATGTGTGGGGTCAATAACATCAGCCTGATGTGTACATATTGCTTAGGTGCACTTGTACGGTGGAGTTACCTTTCTCAAGATTCCTAGTTCCTGCCACCCTGTGACTTGTGAAGCACAGCCCCGTGTGCTTGGTGAGGAGGCACACGGCATCTCTCACTAAGGAAAACTGATATTTCACCCTTGTAATTAATTACATGCAATAATGCAACTGTAGATTAAGAAATCAAGCATTCAGAGATCAGGAAATGTAGACAGAAGCTGGAAAACTTAATGTCCAGTCTGTAATTTGGGCTTTTGCCATACACTGATTTCTGTCTAAGAGTGGCTAAACAGAGGACAAAAATTAAAATAAAATCTCTCAACAATACAGAAGCAGCAGATGGCTAAGGAAGTCCCTAGGATATAGACTGCTGGAAACTGTGAGAATACACTAAGGGAATTGTCAAGCATACACTTGCAAGGTTTTTGTCAGAGACAGAATAGAGAGACAGTCAGATCTCTGACAAAATTAAGCTACCCTTACATTCCTATATTCTGATTCTAAATTTTGAATTAAATTTCTATGTTTACCTTAAAAAAAAAAACCAACCAAAAAAGGACTCCTACACAAGTTTGTTTCATGAACTTGAACAATTTGGGCCAGCTCTCCCTGATTTAAGGCCACCAAACTTTAGCTGCGTACTTGACAGAGGCCCCCTGAATGCCCTGGAGAACACAGACCTTAAAATTTAGCTGGCACCTTCAGGTAGTGTAAGATGAACTCTCAGAACTTCAGTTCTATTAAACACCACTTAACTACTTGGCACTACCAGAATTTGTTCCCATTAAACTTAATTTATGCTAACTAAGTACTGCTTATTGCTGTTCTCTATCATTAGGCAAAACCAGTTTTCTGGGAAAAGTCATAATCAAGAGGCAACTTCATTTCAGAATATTCCAATTTTGAAAAGCATTCTGTAATAAAGTTCATTTATAGACCAACTCACTACAAATCATTTTACGAATATTACGTGCAGCAGCAGTGCAAAACCCTTGTGTGTGCAGCAAAGGGCAGTGGCCAACCTGCAGTGGCCTGCAGAGCGCTCCAGAAAGACAGAGGGAAGAGAGAATGAGGCAGACCTTTTTTAAGGACCACAAGACACCAGCAACAAAGAGCTTGTCTGTGCCAGAAAAAGGAAAAATGGCACACTTGTTGTCAGTGCACAGCTCCCCCCTCCCCCGGCCTCGGTATATCACAAGAAGGACTTTTAAGGAGAGAAAATAACAAAGTGCAAGCTGTCTCCAGCATGAGGAGCAACAGGGGAGACAGTCTGAAGATGTGCATTTGCAGACGTGAAAGGTGGCTGGTCAGGAGCTGTCATGTTGCTAGTGGATGAAAGACAACAGACAGGGCTGGCAAGCCTGCAAGACCGAGCCATAGCTTGGACCTTATGAGCTGCCTCAAAGGAGACTCCCATGTTTTTGGCAAAGGTATGAGACAACAGGCTGATGCTGAATGAAAAGATAGATGTTGGAATTGGGAAAGAGAAGATCTTGGAGAGAAAGCCTCAGGGTGAATTTGGTTACGTGGACTCAATGACGAGATTGAGAATTCGCAGTCAGCTACTGGTCTGGAATGGGGAGGAAGATTTGTGGGTTACCAACACAAGGAGAGCACTTGTGTTTGCCTGCGTGGGTGAGATTACTGCTGCTTTTAGTGGGAGCTCAACTAAGTCAAAACTGATTGCCCTGGGAAATCCCACCCATGCTGTTTTAGACCACCAGCACAGGACACTGCTGTAATTATTTCTCTTTTTAACATAATAGTGCCCTGTGGAGTAGCTGTGGTGCTCTTTAGAGTAAAATGCTGCATTTCCATAAGTGACTTAGGAGCCCTTTAAGAGTTTTCATTCTATATATGCTTAATAATTGGTACCTATAACTTTAAAATGCAAGTGTCTCGGCAGCTGAATTGTCCCCAGCCTTCCTTTTCCTTGTAAGCTTACAGTCATCTCAGTGATCCAGAGTGTGCAGGAATACCGCATTCCAACTCATTGTCCAGTCAATAAAGTGAAAAATGCCATTCCTGTTTTAGCAGATGGCAGCAGAAATGCAATACAAGGAGCAAGAACACTAATACAGAAATCAATATCTATTACAGTTTAAATCACATTGCAGTCCTGAAACGATAATAGCAATCCTTCAATAGCTAATGCTGATCCTGTTTGTATTAGAAATCGGTTCAATGTGTTTCAGGTTTTAATACTGTTACAAAAATAATTACCTTTTAACCTAGACCCTCCAATCCTAGACCTTGTTCCCACAAAGGAAACCAAACCAAACAGCAAAAAAAGCCCCCAAACAAACAAACCTAACCTCTTCTTTCCTCCCTCTACAACCAAGAATATGGGGAAGGGATTTTTATAATGGAGATGGCTGGGAATTCCCACGGTACTTGTGGCATGGTAAGTGCAGAGGAATTATTCAGGCAGCTCTACTGCTGTGCAAAGCCTTTCTGGACAGCTACAAAACTATCATGAAGAAGAAAGAAAATGAGTCTTTAGAAACTGCTGACAGAGCAAATGCTTCCTTCTTTGAGTAAAACTGAAGTCTTTTTATGCTAGAAAACAATCTTCTTGATATAATCAGAAGAGCTACATGCACAGCAATGTTGGTAAACCCATACTCTGTTAATTGTCTGCATGCAGCCAGTGATTAGCATGAAGTGAAAACTGTTTTATGAATCATTTATAGGATAAATAGCAAAGAGTAAACATTGGGGAGAAAACCCCACCAACCCCTGTATGTGCTTGATCACCTGGTAAGCCTGATAGCAGGTAAACAGAGCAAGTCATCTGAGGATGAGTTTGTGAAGTAGCTTCATGACTACAAGGACTAGAGTGCTTTGGGCATATAGCAGGGGAAAACTGAATAAATTATGTTACAACTACATTTATTGCCACTACTGCCAGCAAAATATTACGTTCAGCATTGGTGTTCAGACATCAAGAGAGAGCTTGATAAATTTGATATAAGTTGTGAGATTGATTAAAAGATGGGAAAACACATCTTACAGTGACAGTCTCAAGGAGTTCAATTTATTTAGCTTATCAAAGAGAAGGTTAAGGCATGTCTGACCACTAAGTAAATACTTACTTGAGCAAAGGGAAACTGATAAGAGGAGGCTTTTCATCCTAGCAAAGGTGCAACAGTCCCACAGGCAGAACATGAAACCAGACAAATTTAGGCTGGCAAAAGCCACGCACTTTTAATAATAGAGGAATGAACCACTGGAGGGGCTCCTGATAATTTTAAAATTCTAAATGGATGTTTCTTTAAAAGATACGCTATACAACAAAGTGAAATCCAGGCCAGCTCCCAAAGTTGGAAAAAAGCCTAGAATAAAAGATAATTTTTGATTAGCCTTTTGATTTTTCATTTCCTCTACTTCTCAGCATTCAACAAAAGTTGTTTGATTCAATAAAAAAACCTAAATGTCCTATATGTTGCTTCTAGTTCATTTTGCCTCTCCAAAACCTATTCTACTTTTGAGTATGAAACAGTAGGTCTTTATTTGCAAGAATTTATATTAGTGTCCTTAACGGTATATATATTACTATACATGCTTGCTTCTCTGCCAACACCTGCTCCCACTTTGTGTATCCTTGAGCACTCCTTTACTCATCCCATTGAACAGCAACTGTGGAGCTCAGCTTGCCCAAGCCCCATTTGGTCCTTGGGTCGCAGAACAGGTTGCTCCTGCCCCAGCCTTGATTGTAGCTCCTCTCACCTACTCCCTTTAGCTCTCCTCTTTTTAACCACTCCTCTCAGGCCTATGGACGAAAGTTCCTGGCAACTTTCACCTGGGTTAGCTCAGTGCTACAGGCAAAGAAATAATAAAGGGGAAGAAAAAGGGAAGAAGAAAAATCTACATTTTTTTCCTCAGGAAAGGCAATAGGAGATACCCTGGGAGCTGGGCTCCTCTGGCTGCCGCATTCCTCCCTTCCTGTGCTGGGTACTCCCACACCCCTCCATTTGTCCCCCAAAACACTGTGGGGACATGACAGGGCAGAGCAGCCTTTCACAGCAGGGTGGCTGCAAGTCAGGCCCCTCTCACAGCGTATGCCTTTCAATGCTGTGTTGTCCTTCATCAGGTTTTCCAATTTCCCAAGTCCTCTCTCATTTTTTGATGAGTCCTTTCCAGTGGAGCAGAGGTGCAGGGTTACCCCAGCTTCCCGCTCACTCACGGGTTGGGGAACAGTAACCCTGTACTTCCCTTCAGCTTCACTCCTGGCTTTATTAACTGCACTGACCCCAGGGGTGGCTGCCAGGGGTCCTGCCACCTCCCTGGGGGCTCCTGGAAAGATCTAAAGCCCCAACCCAGTCATTTGTTCTCTTCCGCTTGCCAACAGTCACAGTCTTTTTTGCACGTCTCCACCCAGACTCTGACTGCCCTGGGCTTCTCCTTCTGTCTCCTTTCCTCACCACCTCCCTGCCGCTCCATCCCACACCACCTGCTGACCCAGGGAAGCACTCGGCTTCCTCACTGCTCCTGCTTTTCAATGATGAACTTTCAAGATGAGCCACAGAAAGACGAACCTTTAAAGAATGAACCTTCAAGATTAGCCACTCAAACACACGGGCAGGCAGGGCCTGAATCCCTGTCCCTGGAGAAGCCCCTCTGCCTGTGACAAGCCACTCTTTGTAGCAGTCTGGAGCAGTGAGCAAAGAAGAGCTTGTCAAACACCACTGAAGAAAAGCTTTTTGTGAGAAAAAGCTAAGTCAACAGAATGTGTAGATACCAGTGAAACCCTCTAAGCAAGCCCTCAGCTAGGTAGATGAGCTGCTGACCTGCTGCCAGCCAGCCTGGGTTTGTGCCAGTCCCAGCGAGGCAGCAAACAAGCTGTCCTCCCCGCTGCACCCCTCGGGCTGCCTCACGCCCAGGTGGCACCAGCCGCCGAGCCTCCCTCTTGGCAATTGGATTTGGGACCTTTCAGAAGCACTGAAACATTTCCACCATCTGGTGTTTGTGAAATATTTTGGAACTGCAAACCAATTGAAGTGTTTTCTTTGCCCTCCTTGGGATGATAAGAGTATCGAGCACATTAACATCACTCCTGCTGTTTTGCCTGCCAGGAATCCCCCCTCCCGGCCACACTCACTCTGCTAGGCAGGCTGGCAGGACGGTGACCAAATCCTGTCTTGGCTCTTTTAAGCATTTCTGTGACTCAGGGAATGAGTCTGTGTTTATTCATGTGAGATGCAACATATTTATTCAATCTACCCACTGACTTTTTTTAATCAAATGATCAGTCTCTATTTGCCAAAATAATTCCCTCGGAACAAAACCACTGGCCCAGGAGGCCACCTCTTGCCCAGGGCACAGCTGAACCCCAAACGCCTCATAAACAAGTGCATGGGTTCAGATCGCTGACAACAGCGCTGGTGCCATGTACAAGCCCTCATCCTCTTGCCTCTCTTGCTGTCAGCACTGTTTGCTAGAATGGAGTTACTACAGTTGAGTTACTACTCAAAACAGTTAATACTGTTTTTTGGGGCAGGGACCAGTTTTTCACTCAGTATTTGTCCAGTGCTGTGATCCACAGCTGTGGCTCCTGCATTTTGCAGTGACAGGAATGACAACATTGCAGCCACTAGTCCAAAAGGTTTTGTCCACAATACACTTCACAGCAGAGATCTGAAAAAGAAGTAGCCCCTAATTCATATAATTTTATGTGCATATTGTGGCTTTTATATTAATTGATTTTTAAAAACCCCAAAACTAACAAAGTGTCATTATTAAGAAAATCCAGACTAACTTGCTGCAATGTTAGCTTCACTGAAGTCTGTGGGAATTCTGGGTTTAACTTCATATTTTCTGTTCTTTATTCGTCAGTCTCATATGGGAGCAGCTGAGATCAGTCAGCTACGAAACTAACACAGCAACTTATACATGAGCCTTAGTAGCCTTTGGATCAGGAGCATAAATGATGGTTTTTAAGAAATCTTGACAAGTACTGTACAACTAAAACAAACAAAATGGCTAACAGGTTACATACATCACTTAGCATAATAAACCTCTGCTGATTTATTATGTTTTTAATTCTTGAGATATGCAAAAAGGTTAAATTAATCATTTCTGTAGAGGCATAATAATATTGGCCTCCAATGACATATCTCTGCAGTGCACTTTGCCTGGAGGACTAATAAAAACTGATCATTAAAACAACTAGATTTGGCTTTGATTAGAATCACCATAGGATAAAGGGAATAAAATGAATTATAAAGAAGAATGGGTAAAGTAAGTGAAATAGACAGATACTAGTGAATATTGTACATTAATATTTACTAAGGAATTGGAGAGGATAAAAACTTTTAATATGGTCAGCAATAAGGTGTGAAATACACCATATTAACAGGTTACTGCTGTGCCAGAATATAAAACAACAGGATAAGGTGCAATCAGAGGTCATTTCCATCTTTCTGCACTTAATTACACTCTACCCCATTTGGAAACACAAACAAAGCTTTCATATACACCTATGAAAAATAAAATACTTCGTTAATCATGCTAGACTGAAGATCAGGTTTCACTACTGGCTCCCACCGTGACTGCTCCTATCACATTTTTCTGTACATATTGTTTCACAGTCAAATCTGTTTTTCCTCTGCAAAGTGGCAAATTTCTACTTGAAAAGTTACCAGCTGTTTCTCTATCACAAGTGGCAACACATTTAATAAAAAAAAAAAAAATCAAACACTGATTGCTCTTTTTTAAAAATTTAATTTAAATTAGCAGTTCCTCCTTCTCCCTTTCAAATTAGTCCACTAACATCTAGAGGCAGAGAATACTGTGATTTATGCTTAATAGTTTTTTACAAAGGACATGTTTCTGGTTTGCATATGCCATCCTGTCTTAATTTAATACTAGAAAGAGAGGGTGGAAAACCACCCGCTCTGCTAAGGTAACTTAGCCTGTTAACTACCTGCAATGAACTGGCTCTACAGTTCCTCACCCAAATCTGGGACCTCATTCTGTAATTTCCAGAAGTCATAACTTACAAAATAAGCGCCAGTTTCAATGATTTCAGTATAACTGAACTTCAGAAGAGGGGATACTCGCATCATAAAATATTTACAGTATTAGGGGGTCAGGGATGCACTGAGAGGTTAGTTTTCTTAGGTGTCTTGTATAGCTCTGAAGGCGCCTCCAGAAGGTAATTCAAAGCCAGGACCTAACTCAGGAGCTCTGAATTACTTTTGGGAATGGAGATTGTCCCACCATTCATTGTCTACCCAGGATGTCTAGGGAGAGCTGCTTTCCTGAAATAGGCAGCGAGGATAAGTCTTTAATGGCCCAATATGAAAAATAAGGGATTTCACATGTGACTGTACACTGATAACTCTCTTGACACTGTTTTGGGAGCCTTCCATGTGGAAATCCCACTGACTAAACACCCTTCTTATGAAAAAAGCAGCTGGCTCAAGCTCTGAAGACAGAGCTACTACTTTTTAGACTTCTTGAGCCCTGAAGTTGTACATGTGCTACCTTAAGTTTCTGAAACAGAAATGTAACTTTGCTTGACTCTGGATCTAGGACAGAAAAAAAAAAAAAAAGGACAAATGCCTCTTCCCTGGGGCAGGTGATTTTCACCAGGCATTGGCCAAAAGCGTAAGATGTGATGCTGGTAGCTGGGATGGAGCTGAAGCTTGTGAGCAGTAGTAGCACTATTAACTCCTTCCCATCACCATTGCTACCAGTGCCACAGCACTAATAAAAGAAGTAATGAGTTGTATTACACGCACTTCTCCTGGCAAGATATCTGAAACTGCTCATCAAGGAAAATCAAAACTAGCAGTGGTCAACATTTTAGAAAAAAGCCCATCCAAAAATCAATGTAATAAGCGTAACTCCTATTGTCAGTGCTACTGAATCCACATTGATCAAGTCCTAGCTTTTTTAGCTACTTGGGCATACAGCTGAGCTGCACAGCATGACCCAAAGGTTAGTGATCTGTGACCAGTTCAGGCTAGAATTGGAAATAACTGTAAGCCAAAGAAGTATCTGTTGATTAGCAAACAAAGGAAAATGCACTTGAGAGCCTGTTTTCAGAAGGCTCCTTAAGATATATTGAAACTAGTATCTACATATCTATTTTATACTGTTACTCAATATACAGCCTTGAAACCCACATTCAAAGCTGTCGCAACAAAAGGCACCACCACACAGCTAAAGTGCTGGCTTCCCAAAAGGCCTAAGTCTCTTGGGTAAAGGTGACAGGTTTGAAAGCATTGCTCTTCGGGGCAGAGCCAGTCTAAGTGTCCCCAGTGCCCTGCGCTTCCATTGCATCCCCCCGGACAATCCCCACTTGTGCCAGTGCATGTGCCTGTGTGCCGTTATGATAAAAGGGATGGGAGAACTGAGAAGTTTTCACGATAGATCAGTTCTTCAAACTTCATCACATGCACGCACGCAGAGTTCTGCAGAAATAATGGAAGGGGAGGAATGGGACAGGAATAAGTGGGGCGACACTAACACAGACTGACTTTTCAAAACTCTTTTCACACCTTGCTCCTGTTAGGAAAACAAATAGCTTGTTGGTTCTGGAAACATGCCCAGGTCACTACGTGGTTTGCTGGAGTGCAGATTCCCAAAACTCAGTTACATCTCCAGGATGGCATGGCTGAGACAAAGGAAACCATCACCAAAGGCAGGGTTCAAGAATGGCAGAATGAGGCACCTCATCCAGCCCAGGTAAAGACACACAGGGAGCCCAAAAGACAGAGGAGCAGCTGACCCTGAGCCAGTGACATGTACGATAAATTACGTAAAATATATTTGACAATATTTAATTACTTAAGATATGAGTCACAGATTGTTTTTCACTGTTCTTATATTTTGTTTCTCCTGTCACATGTACCACATTTACAGAAAAAGACAATGCAGAATAAGACATGCTATCGATATAGTTATATAGTAACCAAAGAAGAAATAAGAGGTTATGAGAGAAAAACAGAAAGCATACACTGAGTTTCAGTGAGGGATCTCTTGCTTCCTGTGATAATGGCAGATAAGATGAAACATTCATATTTTCTACAGCAAAATAAGGATTTGCTTTGACAATAATAATCTACGTAGCATATCCTTCTTACAGCACAGCACAGTGTCAGCTTTTAGACACCAAATTAGATCATGAGGACAAGTGTTAGTTTTACACTGCAAACAACATGCAAGACTGCAAGCCATGCATCTGATGAAGCTTTCAAGTACGTAAGTACAATTAATGTCAGCTAACATTTTTATGGGAAATAGGTCTTGTCAAAAACAAAACAAAAAGCAAAGGAAATCCCCTGGTTTCGCTGCATAACAAGACCATGTTTGATTGATAATGATCATTTCATCATTGTGATAAGTTTAAGTTTTTATATGGGGTTTGATTTAGTGCAGCATAGTGCTCTGGTTAAAAACAGATTAATAACAAGCCAACAAAAAAAATTAAAGTGTTAGCTTGCCAAAGGGAGAATCATTAAAAGATGTTTCTAATGGGCTTTCCTAATGAATTGTTACTAGTCTCCCTATATTTTTCAACACTTTCATCCACACTCCAGATGCAAATGAATTATTACTGCTACTGAAACCTGTGGGTAACATAGGTAAATAAAGAAGAAAAAAGGGTGGTTATACTAAGGAATCCAGATCACCCATCTCATTCAAAGAAAATATACTTTAATGGAACTAAAAGTGACCTTATAAACATGTTTGAACATGTTAATCGCAATCATCCGGATCAGCATTTTAAATTGACTGCAGTTCACTACTTCATCTGGCCTTCAAACAAGACTAGAAACATGGCATCTACTTGAAGGAGAGGCCAAATAAAGCAGAGTTTGTCTGACTTTTAAAGCTTGGGGTTTTTTATTCCAACATTAAGCACACAGACCCACAGAGATATGGAATTCCCAATACCAAAGGACCTGTCACTGAAAGCAGTATTGCACATTTTATACCATACATTGTAACATGCACATAGTAAATGGCTACAGTGATGCCTGCTGAAGGAAATACTTCTCTTCTGCCTCTCAACATTTGTTCCTGCCTTCTCATGTGCCTTCTGCTCTTTCATGTTGCTGCCAGTAGTGAACCTTTATTATCTGCATTTGCTACCCCAGGGGCGTATATTTGTGTACCCCTCTGCAATTCAGCATGCAACTCAAGATGTCTCTTTCCCACTCCTTTAATTGTTCTAAACCTCTAACTACACAAGTTGGCATTGCAAGAGTTCATCAGTTGTTTTCTGTTGTCTGAAACCAGTATAATTAAGAGTAGTATGTTTTCTGACTTATTTGGGGATATGACTGCTATAGAAATCGTGAAACACGAAGGCAATAGGATCAAAATCTTATCCTTTCCTCCATGTCTCAAACCTCTCCTAATCCACCCTCCTCACCCATTATCTTGTACTTCCCCACATTGTACCCTCAGAACAGCTTCACTGAATTTTCTGTTGTACATTTTACTTCTGGAAAAGGCCATGTACACATAAGCACGTGAACAATAAATCATAAACATGGCTTGATCACGTGAGCTAGGGTTAGCTGATAGCCAGGTCTCCAGGGTGAATTTATACAAGCACATTTCCCTGATTCTATGATCTCATTTGCTCTCCTGGAGAACGTTAAGCACAAGGAATTACGCAGACCACAAAATGCTGTGTGAATGGACATCTGAGCAGGGAAAGCTTGTGTTTTCTTAATGAGCACCTGCTGTAAGAGATGCTGCCAATATCCTGTGCAGATGACACCAGCAAGAGAAAGTCAGGTATTGATTGGTGCCTCCAGGGTGCAGGAGGAATTGTTAAGGCTCTCCCGAAAGCACAACCCACAGTAGTTCCTTGGGGACATGCAAGTTGCCAGTAATAATATTACTCCCAGAGTCCCAGTTACCCGGATCCAGAGTGCCATGGAGCAGAACGAGCAAGAGGCTTTCCAGAAACAGAGATGCAAACGAGCATCCCATTTACCAACCCTGTCACTTTAAAGGAGCTATAGATTAAATAAAGTCCAACTTGCTGTTTCTGAGTAGGCAGATTGTTGTGGGTAAGATACTTCCTACTGTGTTGACCTCTTAAATCTACCAGTGCCTGCTCAAAAAGAGCTGAAACTGATTATACTCAATGTGCTAAATGTCACTTAGTCATGATATGTGAGGTTTTTCCTGCCTCCCGTGGACTGGAAGAAAACAGACCGAGCTATAATTTTGTACCAGTGAGAGAAAGTTCAGTCACCAAAGGGCCAAGGAAACGTTGCCAAGCTGGTGAGGATGGCAGGAGGTGAAAAGAATGGGGAAAGGAAGAAATAATATGTGCTTGAACTGTCACAAAAGCTTTAAGGAACTACATTTAAAAAACTAAGGAGATATTTTAAGGAGATGAAACACTTGCTAATGTGATGCTTCTGTTAAAATTGTAGCCAGATTGAATAGTGGTATGTCACTGGAACCAGCATTTCCATATTGTATGTTGTGAATTTTGCCTTGAGGGCAGAAAAAGAAGCAAATGAAACGGGAGATTTCTACTCTCCCCCTCCCCCGCCCCAGCTGAGTTTCATGTAGTTATATCAGCAGGCTTACATATTAGAAGGCATACTGGAAAGAGGGTATTTTTAATTGAATCAATCAGAATCAGACAATTCAGCATTTTTTTGACTCTTCAATGATAAGATCTTAACTTGGGGAAAGTATTTTTAATTCCAGTCGAGTACTGGTTAATCTTGGTAAAATGCTGTGATATTAGGCGCTGCAAATAGCTCACTTGCAAAATGACAGTAGTGTTTTATTAATATTTGTTGCAACAGTTCTCTAGGAGAAGCAGCTGTGAGGGACAGAAAAATGGAAAGGAAGGAAAGGTAAGTGGATTTCTTTGCAATGAACCCGAAGTCACTCCCACCCATTGGAGATGGGATGCCGAGTTGGCATTCCTCCTATTGCCAGGCATACATAGAGACCCCCTCCTGAAGGGAAGCAAAGACAAATTTAACTGGGAGTTCTCAATCCAAATGGGTGAGCACACACCCCAACCTGGTGGGGGGCTCATTACTAAAATAGTTTCCTTTGCATAAGGGTTTACGATCAGGAGAAAATGACGAATCATGCAGACAGATGATATTGTCACCATGAATCAAAGGCTTAGCAGAAAAGACCTGTATATCGTTAGGAAACCTTCAGTCTAAGACAAGCTGCTAGTATCTTGTGCTAATCAACATTAAGTGTCTTATCAACATTAAGAACAGCAAGGCTGAAGTATCTTTCACCTCTAGCTGTAACCAAACAGGTAACTGCAAAGATGACGTGTGCTCAGGAGCCAGATATTCTAGCAAATATATGATTTCTATTACCCCCAAGCATAAAAAAAGAAGAGCAACAAAAAGACCATAAACAAGCTTCTCTGGATTAAGTTGACACTACTTACAAATAACTAGTAATAAAGTATCGAGATACTCCAGACTATTTTCTATGCCATTTATTGTACTTGGGAGAAAAAGAACAAACACTGGGCAGGTTCTTCATGAATGGCGGGGGAGAGGGTTTAGGATGACAGCAATTACAGTAAAATTGTAGAAAAGACTAATGGATACACACCTCCCTGTGTGGAAAGCTCCAAAGCTTGGCAGTGGCTAGTAAAATAGCTTATTTAAACCTCAGACCCTCTTAAATGTAGAAATGTTGATAGAAATGATGAGGCAGTTATTTTGGACCTGAGAAGTTCTGGCAGCCCTTGACCTCTCTCTGAAAATTGAATTCTGGTTGCTTCTTCAGTGATTCAATATCTGTTGACATTAATAGAATTAATCATATGACTGATCATATGATATTAATCATATAAATGATTTGACTCCCCATGTGACTTAAAAAATATGTTTGGCAGAACACTGTTAAAATAATACTTATTTCTATGCTAGCCTTAGGTTAAACACCCTCCACCCCCCTAAAAAACCCACCACCACACCAACCAACCAACCAACAAAACCAAAGTCAGGGCCCCTGTGCTGCAAACAGTTTATCAGGTGGGTAAACTTCACCCTGACACTGCAGGGACCAGGCAGGCAGAAGTGACCCATAAGAAAGGATTGGTTATTACTCTGGGGAAACACTATTTCTGCTCATTGTAAGTTAGAGTTTTTCACCATTTCATCTGTCACAGAAGCAGAGCCTATGCTTTTTTCTTTACCCAAGTCCGAAGATGACCATGGTTCTGAACTAGACAGGACAACTTTGGCCATACTGGGGGGAATTTCCCATTTACCTGGGTGTCATCTTCAAAATGTTTAACCTTTCAATGATCAAAACTTTAGAGAAACAACTCAAAGTCTCTTTTCCAACACAGAACTAAGAATCACTCTGGATTTTTTGACTAAGCTGTGAGCGCTTGAGGCAGTGTTTACCAAAGGCCTTTCTGTGGAATGGCATTTTGTGACTTTCAGCAGTTTGTGACCCTTCATTTACTGCTCACTCATTTAGAGCCACTGATACTGGCAGTACTGAAAGCCTTGTTATGAAGAGCTGGCCACAACCATCTTAAAATGTGCTTCAAGATGGATTATGTTGTTGCAGACTTAAAAATATCAGTGGCCCATCTGAAGTAAGGCTAGCTGTGTAATTATCATTGATCAAGAGTTAAATCGGATACGCAACAGTGTGAACCCTTTGGGACAAGGGTGGTTACATTATGGGAGCAGCTTGCCACCACAGTTTCTTTGGACTGAGGTCTCCCCCTCACAGTCCTCCTTTCTGAGAGCCCCTAGGACACAACCTAGGTGCTGCCACGTCTTCACACTATTTCCACACGGAGGACATGCAAAACGCCAGATCATGCAATAAGGCAGATGATGCACAACTGTGACAAGACTTCTGCGTGTCAGGCCACAGAACAAGGAAAGGCTGTTGTCCAAGATGGCAGAATTTGTCCTGGGGGACAGCCTGGTCAGTCATTTGGGCACCACCACCTCCTGGTACCTGGGCAGACAAAATTTATCTCCTCCACAATTTAGGAGCGTCACAGCAGATCTTGTAAAGATACCAGAGTTAGCTGCAGAATAGCTAGCGGGGGCAGCAGCAATCATCTCATCACAGGAGAACAGGCTTCACAAACTAGCCAAGCTCGCCTGGGGAGTGGCATGCAAAGCCAGTGGTGCTGTAAGTATGCTGCCATGTCACCTAAGCTCAGCACATATATGCTAGACCTGGTATCTTCACAGGGTCTACAGTCTTACCTTGGGATGGTAACACTATCATATGCTTGGGAGCTCTTGAAATCCCATCCAAACATACCTAAATCAAGACTTGACATTTTTGCTCACATCAGGAGAAATACCGCTCCAGAACAAACGCATGCTCAAGATCAGAATTTCATGTTTAACCCAGGTTGAATCCTAAGAACTCATTAAGAGAAGCACATACTTATCTTTAATAACCTTTTGCCTTGCTCAATCCTAAATTCAGATCTTTTTCACTTTCTTTCAAAAGATATTTATCACAGTAAATTTCTCAATTTCACATCTCATCCTTTTAAAGGTCAGGGTACAATGCTGTATTTATAGAAAAAGCATAGTTACCAACAGCTAACATATGCGATGTACTGAATGGCAGGAGTCACGGTATTTATATCATATTTACTGAAAATGTGTTTGCAGCCTCATTCCTCTTCTACTGCTGGGTGATGCACTAACTTACAAATTAAACATTAACAGTGATGGCAACTGATTTACTAAATAGAAATTATAATGATTCACTAAATTAGAGCAGCACCTGCTGTTACATATTGGCATTTATGAGACCTGTATTGATGAATTTTAACATCTTAACACTACAGTGTGTTCAGATACCAACTAATAAGTTCTACACTCAAATCAATATAGCTCCTGAAAATCAGTAATAATTATTCTGCCATCTAACAGAGAGGCTTTCCACTGGTTGCAACATTTGCCTTCATGTTCAAGGTTGTATAGTTATGCCTACTAAATTCAGATCAAGAGAGGCAACAGGGCAATCTAAATAAATTCTCCTGTGAAAGCAAAGCTCAGCAGCAAAGCTGTATTCTAGCATGACTTACACTTTCTGTGACATCTCTAACTCTTTCCCATCTTCCACTGATTGGACAGGAGAGCAACTGCAAACCCCAGACCACTCTTATGTTGTATTTATGGCAGTGAAGCTGCCTCTGTTGCAATCTGTCCTTTCTCCATTTGCATTCTGATGGGAAACAATGGGCTTCTACAACTGAACTGGCTGTTTAGCAAGTGATTTATTTCCTGAGATGCTGCAAGTGCAGCTACTGTGCTAGCATAATGCAAGCAGACTGACCTCCTAGAACTGCCTCCCAACTTGTCCATCTGCACTGCTGCTCAGGTAAGCTAGCTTCTGTCAGAACATGTGCTACTTCATAAATACAAAGGAAGAAAATACACGAGACTCCAAAATAAACAGGTTTGTTTTCTTTTGTTTTGTTTTAAAGCTTGGCTTTTTCCCAACGGAAAAAAAATAGTCATTATGGTGTCAGGGTTGCACTGTGAGACCAAGTTTCTCCCTTTTGCCCTGTCACCTGTGCTCTGTGAACCATCTTAGGAAAAACAGGAGCCACTTGAGTGAGTGTCAACCGTACATTGACATCAGGGCACCTTTCACCTCTAATCTGATCATATGCATTGGCCTAGATATCAAATATCTAATGTGTACTCCTGTCTGGTAGTTCTGCAGTGCCTCTAGCAAATAGATTGGTACTCCAAACCCAATTACATCTATTGGGAGAGAAAATACTCCTGCCTGCCTGAAGGCCAACGACTGCTTTTTCCTCTTCTTCAATGCAAGATCACTGAGTTCAGAGGAAAGGTTTGCTGGTGATACAGTGTGAGAACTCAATGTTGCAATGAATGCATCTCTTCCTCCGATTTCATGGGGTTGCTTTTGATCAGCCTGTGTCAATCCGCCAATTTTCACAGACACTGAGAATCAGATTTGAACATGCTCAGCACTTACAGGATTGGTTCTTAATTGTTATGCACTGGCCTTTTAATCTATTAAAAATCTGAATAAAGGAGAGAGAAAGTTAGTTGTTTTACAACCCCTGAAAATACACGTTTGAAACCTAATAAGGCTATGTAATGTGAAGAAGCCACCTAACATGTACAGACAGGCAACACAGCTTTATACAGTGTACTACTGGAAGCAAATGACGCAGTTCTCCCTGCAAAACTGACAGTCATCAGATGGAAATCTCATTTCAAATCTTCTGCGCTGCCTCCCTCCTAATGTGCCAGCCAATGCTGTTAAAAGTGCTCAAGATTGCAGGCCTACCAAGAAGTCTCATAACAATCACCTTATTAAACTATCATCTGTCATTGTAATTTAATTATTTGGTGCCTAGACCATTTCGACTCAGGATTGTTTTTCAACACCTGCGGTAGTGGATCATTTACCTAGATGGGATTTTATTTCATTTTTACAATTCTAATCTAATCTGCAAGCTAACAGAATTGTTTTAGCTGTCATGAATTCAGAGGCACACAAAGAGCTTCATTAGAAATCAGCCTCTTTACTTTGCTGATGCTTTAAGAAAAATTTACCAAAACTGAGCATTCCTCTAATTTCATTATAAACTCTCCAATTCTCCTCAGGCTAGACTGACTGAAAAGGATAGTGCTCCATCATCACAGTACCTTTAAAATATGTATTAAACACAAAACTACACATAATCTTGTTTTATGCCGACATAAAACCAGATCTTTATCAACCTTTGGAATGCTAGATGGTTTCTCAAATTACTTAGTGTTTGAATTAAAGAAAATTAGTCTCTTCATATGAAGTACCTGATTACACAAACAATATATGCCAAGCCCTGCCAGACCTCCTTACATGGGTCATGGACCGGTGGGGACCTTGCCTTTCACCCTCAAATGCCTGCCTTCAGTCTGCTGCTGCTCCCTCCATAGGGAATCCAGACACACCCCTTGTCTTTAAAAAGACTTCATTCCCCTGGGGAGCTACACAACCTGCTGGTGTCTATGGTGACCCAGGGTAGCCTTTTTTAAAAGAAGACGTCTTTTATTAGTCAAGCAGAATACAGTGAATTAAAGCCTTGGGGTAGAAAGGGAAAGGTAGGTACACACCAGTGCATGGATGCTGACAGCCACGCCAAAATCAAACTCTGACCTAAAATGCCTGGCACCCCCTCCAGCACCTCTCCTGGGCTTGCACTTCTTAATTCCTAGCAAAGTTTTCAGCCAATTTTGTGACTGTGCTTCTCTCTCCAAGCTCTGGCCATGCTTCTCTCGCTTTTCTGGCCTCTCAGCTGCTCAAGGCTATAATTCAATGGCTTCCCCCTGCTCCTCAAGGGAACTCCTGTGCCAGGCTCCCCGGCCAGACCGGGGACTGGACTAACACTCCCTCCTTGCTCTCCTCTCTCAAAGGCAAGCTCCTCTTTTTTCTGCCAAGGTGTGCCATGGCATTGAAGTAACTGGAGTAAACCAAGTCACTTCTGTGTTTCGGAAACAAGAGACAGAAATTCCCACCACCCCCTACAGTGGGCTGTTCCCTATAGTTTGCCTTTAAAGCTCCACACAGCCTCCTCACTAAAAAAGCTGGGGGCCGTGTGTCTTCTGCTCAACAAAAAGGGCCATGAGGGGATGTGCCTATGGTGCTGTGAGACACCTTACTGAGTGATGTTCACCTGATACTCATATTTCCCCACACAAAAAATGTAAACGCAAACCATACACTGTTGATCTTTGAGGATGGAAACGCTCAGCAGAAGCACTAAATCAGGACTCATGCTTCCTTCCCAGGGCCTTCCCAGCTGGGGGCCATACTGCAGCAATCAGGAGTCTCTCTACTTCTGCTCCACGGCCTATTTGCAAATCTAGCTTTTGCTTGTTTCTGTCATATTACCAAAGAGTGTCATGTGTAGCAGCAAAGGCTAAACTGTTCAGAAGAATGCTGTCATCCAGTGACACAGTTCAGTGCGGAGTGACATTTTTGGTAGGAATCAGGTACCTAACTGTGAAACACTCCCTGGGAGCCGGCACATGGAAGCCCAGCACCTTCCTGCGTGCCAGGGAAACTTCAGTGTCACCAGTAGTCACTAAATTATATTTCTCCTCCCCCTACCCCAGCGGTACTAGCACCCTACCTGCTCTGCACAGCTCAAATAGGAATCCACTCTGGTGTTATCCTTTGGATACTGTGGGATGTATTCTCCTTGGATGTGCTGGGGAGTTGGGGCACTTGCTAAACTTCTTAAACAGAAAAAAACCCTAGTTTATGGATTTGCTATACCAAATAAAAAAAAAAAAAAAGCTTGTTTCATCCATTTAATCTTAAACAATAATCCACATCAAGGTAAAAAAAGCCAAAATGTCCAAGACAGCACAGGTACATGTGTTTATAAAAAGTGACACAAAAAAAAAAGAGAAATAAAACTACCTTTAGTCTAGTTACACTACAGTTACATCAGAAGAGTGCCTCTTTCCCTCATTAAACTGAATTGCTGTTTCCCTCCTAACAAGATGAGAGTCATGACTCGAGGCCCTTTGCCTGCCCTCCCTTCTTCCTGGTAGGAGAGCTTAACTCCTAGAGCCAAGCTCTGCACACACGTTATTGATCCCAGCTCACCCAGGCTTCCAGCTGGGTCTCTAACAAAGCCTGGGTTACTGAGCACAGCTCACAGAGCAGCTGATTTACCTCTTGAACTTCCTGATATTATTGGAGCCTCCAGTGAAGACTTGTAAAGAGAAAACAAGGGCAGATGATTAGCTCTTGTGTTTCCCCCCCCAGTTGCAGCTACCCAGGACGATCAAGCACAGAAGCTGTGGGTAATTCCTTTTGCATCAACTCACTGAACAACTTCTCTGAATTACTTCAGATCTGTAATATGGAGAGTGCCCTTCAATCATATCTAATGCTTTTCCTCTACTGAAGCAAAAAGCGCCCCAAGAGGCATTCGACATTACTTGTTGAATTGCTGTAAAATTACAATTTCCCTCTTGTTATCTGTTCATAGGGGGTCTCTTGACAAAGCCCACTTGGGCAGGGTTAAGTAATTTCTGATGCCTCCCCTATGGCTGGTTCTTCGGAAACCCAGCCACACACCTGTAGTTAACATTAATCACAGATGCCAGCCTGACTCCCACAGGCCTGGAAGTCTTTGGCATCTTTATGAATTAATTGTTACAGCAGGGATCTCATTTCCAGGGAATGATTAAACATACCTAACATACCTTTTTTTTTTTTTTTAAAGGAACATAGGATCCAGCTTCTGACACAGGTGATAAAATTCTTACTTGCACACATTTACCTCTCTGGCAGATTTGTCCTTACCATCCTTTTTTTTTTTTAGGCAAAGCTCAAATGTTTCTTCTAAGATATGGTTATTCACATCTTTTCTATCGTCTGAGTATAGCAGTTTGATACTTCAGAGGAACTCTCTAATCACCTCTGGGTTATAGAGAAAGAATGAAGCATAGAGCTTTTTTTTTTTCCCCTAAAAAAAAAAAAAAAAGACCCAAAGTCCATGAAAGCCTTGTTGATCTTTTGGGATCCCTTAGTTACTGTTCTCCCAGAGGAGACTTCATATCTGAAATTATGAAGGGCTTGTGCCACTGTTGAATTTTCTTTTCAAGCAATGATCTAGCTTACTTTCCTTTTTAATGATATTCTTCAGAGCTCAGGGTACCCAGAGGCACTTTTGACTCGGATGCATTTAAAGTTGCACAGAGATTCACAGGTTCTATCCCGTTCTTGAGGGGTTTTGTTTTGAAACCTCTTCCTATTGGTTTAAGATAATCTTCAGCTTATTTTGATGTTATGTATTTTCTTCACTGAAATACAAAGACCTTCAGTTAGGAAGAGAACACTCACACTGCCCTCCGTACTCCCACAAAAGCAGGCAGCTGCTCTGTCAGCGCTAGCAAGAGCAGCACTGCTGACATGGCCGCGGGAGCACATTTCGCTGCAGACCCAGAGGAAGCGTGAGGCAGCTCTGCTCCACCTGGACACATCACACTCGGGGCTTGTCCCAAGTAAGTGTGGGAGCTGCTTTATTTCCTTTTCATCCAGCGAGTCCCCAGGCAGCCTTACATCCAGCTTACTCACTTTGCTGAAGTCTTTATCCCTTTTATACCCTAACAGATTGGCCTTCTTTTTCTCCATATATATCAAGTAGTGATTCAGGTGTCTTTAAGACCTACAATATGGAGTGCATGTAAGCCCCGCTCTGCCCCTCTTTCCAGGCTACTTGTCCCAACTAGCTCCTCCTCCTCTTCTTCCTTCTTTTTATGTTAGGGTAGCACCTGGGATGGAGCCAGAAGGGAATGAGGACTGCAATTAAACTTCACAGCTAGGAGAAGATGAGCCTTAGCACATTTCCATTCCCTCCCTATCACCCCCAAATCATTACTGAAGTATTTTTTCTCATTCATTACTTTTGCACATCAAGAGTCAGTGAGCACCATATGCAACTGCGATGGCTTCTTCTGAAAGGAAGCTGCAAATTCACATGCTTAGGCACATGAAAAGATTGGGCATCCAGATACCAAACTAATTGCCTTGCAACAACCAAGTGGGCCAACTTTGTACCTGTTTCCACAAAAACCTGGCTTTTGGTTCTTCCTCAGGAACAAAGTAAGAGATTTATGTTTTCCACCCAAAGCCTGGAGACCCCAGACCTAGTCCTGGTTTTTCTTCCTGAAAACCTATTCACAATTCAACCTATACCACATTAAAATGAAAAGTCACTTAAGACAAGAGAAAAGAAAACCATTCTTTTCATCTAAACAAAGAACTAAGCACTGCAACGATTTATATCGCCTGCTCCCTTCCAGCATAAATATATGACTTACATATGACTGAGAAAAATATTCTACCATTTTGGTGGATCAGGGAAGATAATTAACAGATGGATAGGCTAGTGCAGATATACACATAATAATCTGTTACCGCTAAGGCTACCAAGTCAGCCTTAAGTGCCCAAAAATAACAGATTGCCTGTGGATTCTTCAAAATTCCCTATTACCTTGCAGAACCAGACCTGCTCCGGCTCAGAGATGACACAAGACCCACTGGAGAGCTCAGCTACAACCACCTACTACTGGATCCTCTGACAGCTATGCCAGAAAAACTGCCCCAAAGGACACTCTAGTTGCGGACACAGTGACTTGGGAGAGGATCCCTTCTGTTCAGGAACACGATATCCACATAACTCAGCTGCAGGGATCTGGTTCATTTTTGTACACAGAAAAGCCCTAAGTTACCTAAAAACCTTAGGACACTTGGGTCCTTCCCTCTGGATGCATTTGGGGAAGTTCAGCCTCATTTGTCAGCGTGAGCAGACCTTGAAAACAGAGACTAAAAGAGTGTCCCATCTTGTAAAAACACACACTTCAGTGATTAATGAAATCCTCATTTTCTCTAACCAACATCAAACGTATACCTTATCACTCTCTACAACTACCTGAAAGGAGGTTGTAGTGAGGTGGGTGCTGGTCTCTTCTACCAAGTAACTAGTGATAGGATGAGGGGAACTGGCCTCAAGTTGCACCAAGGGAGGTTTAGATTGGATATTAGAAAAAATTTCTTTACTGAAAGGATTATCAGGCATTGGAACAGGCTGCCCAGGCTGCAGCCTGGCAGCCACAGGAACTCACCAGCCCTGAGGTCTTTCAGTTTCACTCAGATTCATGCAGCCTGTCACAAGCTTGACTTAATATGACTTTCTTTCAAAATATCCTCTGATTGAGGATAAATATGACATGATGGACGAGTTACACAGCTGTTTGCTGACACGTTATTCATTAAAACCCATAAATAAAAAAAGTTAGCATAACACTGCTGCATGTCACTCATTGTGGAATATAGTGTCAGGTTAGTTCTTAGGATTCAAGGTTACATGTATGAATGGGACTCGGGTTGTTCCCTTGGGCTTTTGTGTGTCTTGTAGGTGGGAGGCCTAGGGAATGACTAGGTAGTTTGCCACCCACAGCAACATACTCTGAAACAACAAGGAACATAAATCTAACTGCTGGTGAAGCAGTGGGCAACCCTACAAAGCACCTTAGCTGGCTGCGAAGCTGCCCAGTCCTCACAGCAGATCTGCCAGATCCATGTCTGTCTGGTGAAGGTGGTGCTGGGAATGCATCTGCTGCTGGCAGGACACGGACAGAACCAGGGAAACGCTAACATGCACGAGAAGGTGACTTTTTCCTTAAGTCTAGAGGAAGGAGGTGTCCCCTCCCGGGGTGCCTTTCCTAACAAGACAGCCCTGCAGAGCAGTATGCCTTGCTCCCAGTATTTTTCTGGACAGCTGTTACTTATACACAGAATACTCCCTGTCTTTCCAGTCATCCCCAATCTTATTAGTTGATCTCTTCTCTGTGCTAGTCTCTTTTCGTAACCACACAGGTATTTATTCACATGGGAAAAGGCCTGTTTAATTACGCACACATCAATGATGGGTTGCATTCACACAGAAATCCACGCTGGCAAGGTGCCCGTTAGCTCTGGAAGATGAAGAAGTGGCAGCCCTGTCAGGACTAGCCGAGCGACACTGGCACAACGGACTGTGCCTCAGGGGATTAATGTTGTGTAGCATGTATGACAAGATGAAGTATGTTCATTATTTTGAAAATTAGCATCAGAAAAAAAAGTCCAGAGTTTCGATCTAGATTTATTTCTCATTTAAATCTCACCCACTTTTTTTCCCTGAAAGAAGCCTGCAATATTTTGATTTAAATTATAGTCATCAGTTAAATCACTCATTTCAGGTATGACAGTAAAAGTGACGTGTTGTGAAATTCATTCCTCAGCTAACATTAGGGAACTTGATTTTAATGTGTGTGACTGAAACGGCTGCTGCTTTCTGTGCATTTGCCTTTGAAAACACCTCCAAAAATAGTCAGGCTAGAGAAATGCTGTGGTAAATTAAATTGCTTTCTCTGGACTGGTTTCTGGCAGACTTGGCTGTGTAAAGGGAAAGACACTGGTTTTAGGAACTGCCCATGTTTATAAGAAGGCTAAATATAGACATGAAAAGGCACGCTGTTCCTGGATAAGTAAAGCGATCATGTTTTCAGGAACAATTTGCATGGGATCTTACCCACTAACCTAGAAAAATAAACGGCGTGCTCTAACGCACTCAGGAAAATAAAAAAAAACCAACCCAACACCCAAAAAAAACCCCAAACCAGCAACACACCTTTGTCAAAGAGAGAAACTCAACACATCATGGAAACAGTGCCATCCTCTCCTGTCTTGACATCTTTTCATCATTTATTATACTTGTTGAAATTTTCAGTAAAGCCCGGACTCACCAAGAGAGTAGCATACACAGGGGTAGA
This sequence comes from Haliaeetus albicilla, assembly GCF_947461875.1. Classification (NCBI taxonomy): domain Eukaryota; kingdom Metazoa; phylum Chordata; class Aves; order Accipitriformes; family Accipitridae; genus Haliaeetus; species Haliaeetus albicilla. The sequence goes on along the minus strand of NC_091491.1, from coordinate 19,917,552 downwards.
ATATCCAACATTTTCACCTATGGGTATTTTGCTTCCACAGCACTTTGAAGAAGGGAGGAAAAGGAGTATCAGGGTTTGAGGTGAGCACACCCCAGCCCTTACCGCAGATGGGAGCGAGCGGGAGATGGCTTGTTTGAGAGCTGCATGGTAGCAAGCCAACCTGAGGCAGATACATGTAAGCCTAGATGGATTAATGTTTAATAAATCCTTCCCCTACAATCACAGAAACATTAGGAAGCTGGTTCAAAAAGCAACAGTGAAACTGTTCAGAAAAAAAAATCTGTGGAGGTGACTAATTCGGTGACTGAGCATAAACAGGAAACAACAGCTGCACGCAGCTTGGTTCAGGACCAGGGACTGCTGGGTAAGTGTAGTTTATCATTAGAGGCAATGAGGTATTTAGAGAAATCAACTGAAGCACTTGTTCTCCGCAACACATTCAGCACTAGATGAGGGAGCAGCCCCCAAATGTGCTTCCTTCCACTCGCACTGATTGACCTGGGTACTCTGGGCAAGCTGCATAACTACCCAGCCTTCAGCTACCCCGTCTGACACCAATATGGAGCCTGGCCTGGTGCTTTCAGGTCCGTGAAGGACTGTGTCAGGGTGCTTCTGCCACTGATGAGGTTTCAAGGCCTCATGCATCCTACCCCTGGAAATGGCTAGGGGCACGAGCAGCCTTTGCTTTCTGTGCTGGGAGCCGCATTGCTACCTGCACAGCTGCCGGACCTTTGCTCTTTCCTGGGAGCTCGAAGGTCCAGTGAGGAGACACCTGATTTTGTGCCTGAACTGAACCTGGAAGAGCTACAAGGAGGCAGAAGAAAGTGGTTATCTAGTCCTACATAACAAGAATATCCATTCAGTGTCTAATGTCCGTGTGGCAGGGTGCCAACAGCTCTAGCAACATTACTATGAGATGTACACAGCTACTTCAAATAACTCTGCAGTTCAGAAGTATTCAGAAACTTTTGGAAGCTAATATATATATATTTATATGAATAAGGCTACAATAGCTTTATTAGAACTTCTGTATTTTATCCTGTATTTTTCCTCTTGTTTCAACAGAGAGCAAGCAAGGCATTCACTTCAAGCTTGCACTGATGCCAGTGCCTTGCCAAGAGCTTGGCCACAAGAGGAGGAACGTGCTGACATGAGGGCAATGATTCTCTGCTGTTGTCGTGGTTTCAGCCCAGCCGGTAACAAAGGACCACGCGGCCGCTCGTTCACTCCTCCCGCCCCCCTCCGGTGGGATGGGGGGGAAGACGGAGGAGAGAAAAAAAAAACAAACCTGGAACCTCGAGGGTTGAGATAAAGGCAGTTTACTGGAACAACACAAAGAAATTGCAACAACAACAACGGTACTAATGAAAGAGTATACAAAAAGAGTGATGCACAGTGCAACTGCTCACCACCCGGGACCCGATGCTCCGCCACTTCCCCCACCGAAAAGTAGAGACCACCCCCCCGGCCCGCTCCCCATTTATATACTGAGCATGATGTCACATGGTATGGAATAGCTCCTTGGCTAGTTCAGGTCAGCTGCCCCGACTATGCCCCCCACCTCCCAGGTTCCTGTAAAAAATTAACTCTATCCCAGCTGAACCCAGGACATTATCCACCCCTTATTCTATACCATCTACATCATGCCCAGATCTTACATTTTCCAATCAACCACTACCACTTTCCTTGTCTTATATATATAAGTATATGGACTTGCGCCCCGCCCCCCCCCCCCCCCCCCCGCACACACACACACGCAAATGGTATTCCTTTAGCCTATGGGCTATCCCTCTAATGTGTCCATCGATTTTATTTAGTCCATTGTTGAGGATTTCTTGGCTGGGCAAAGGCATGTGAGCAATCCAGCCGTTATGTGGGAACGAAGCATAAGTTTACAAAACGCTGGAGCAGACAAGGACGCTGTGTCCTTGTACACTGGGAAAAAGGAAGATAAGAAGAGCCTGACAAACAACACCTGGATGCTGAAGAATGAGATAAGTGACTGCTGGACACCTCGTGAAGAAGCTTGCTCAGCCAATAGAGAATAAGATAGTGTCGCGTGGAACGGGGTATTGTACCAATTAGAGTATTGTGTAGGGCGCGTGCACAAGTGCATAAGGTATATAACTGTATCAAACGTGGTAGTAAATGGACTTCACTTGATCACATTGGTCTGTGTGTGATGTCCCTCCGCAACAGTCCATGACTTTGGGGCTCCATCTGTTGTAACAGTTCTTCAGGATAAGAGAGATGGTGTGAGATGTTGGGTTGTTGTATGCTGCCTCTGGAACTTGTGGCTAGTACATTTGGTGCAACTCACGCCCTTGGTCTGCAGGTCAAAGATGTTGATCTTGAGGAAATTGCTGGGTGTCGGTTCAAGTTCTATCACTGTTCTACTTGGCTCAGTTTCAAAGTCCATCCCGCAGTCATTTGGGTAATTCTTACAGTAATACCCTTGATATGGCATATAGACACTATAGATACAATGACATGCATTGGCAGGGTATTTAGCAGTTAAGTATCATACAGCCCAATTCATTGGCTATTCTCTCCCAAAATCAAATCTCCCTGAGGTACACATCGAACTTCCCCATCCTTCTGCATCACCCACCAGGTGTACCCAGGTCCCTGAGCAAAAACAACCCCTTGAATGGGTTTGCCTCTGCTTGAGGGAGGACTAACCCAGACTGTTTTTCCTAACATACTCCTCATGCGCACTACAGGGACTTTATCCCCTTCTACAGTATGTGGAAGTCTTGGTTGGGCGGGGCCAGCCCGATTGGCGGATCCTCTAGTATTAACTAACCAGGTGGCTTTTGTTAAATGTGTATCCCAATGTTTGAAAGTCCCACCCCCCATCGCTCTCAATGTAGTTTTCAGCAGTCTGTTGTACCGTTCGATTTTTCCGGAGGCCGGTGCGTGATAAGGGATGTGATATACCCACTCAATGCCATGTTCTTTGGCCCAGGTGTCTACGAGGTTGTTTCGGAAGTGAGTCCCGTTGTCCGACTCGATTCTTTCTGGGGTGCCGTGTTGCCATAAAATTTTCTCTTCAAGGCCCAGGATAGTGTTCTGGGCAGTGGCATGGGACACAGGGTATGTTTCCAGCCATCCAGTGGTTGCTTCCACCATTGTAAGCACATGGCACTTGCCTTGGCATGTTCGTGGGAGTGTGATATAGTCAATCTGCCAGGCCTCCCACTGTTTATATTTCAGCCATCGCCCCCCATGCGACAGGGGTTTTTGCTGCTTGGCTTGCTTAATTGCGGCACATGTTTCACATTCGTGGATGACCTGTGCGATAGTGTCCATGGTCAAGTCCACCCCTCGATCTCGAGCCCATCTATATGTTGCATCTCTCCCCTGATGGCCTGAGGTATCGTGGGCCCACTGAGCCATAAATAGCTCACCCCTACGTTGCCAGTCCAGGTCCACCTGAGACACTTCAATCTTGGCGGCCTGATCTGCCTGCTGATTGTTTTGATGTTCTTCAGTGGCCCGACTCTTGGGTACATGAGCATCTATGTGACTTACTTTTACCACTAGCTTCTCTATCTGAACAGCGATATCTTGCCACAGTGCGGCAGCCCCAATGGGTTTACCTGTGCGTTGCCAGTTGCCCTTCTTCCATTGCTGTAGCCACCCCCATAGGGCATTTGCCACCATCCATGAGTCAGTATAGAGATAGAGCACTGGCCACTTTTCTCTTTCAGCAATATCTAATGCTAGCTGGATGGCTTTCACCTCTGCAAACTGACTCAATTCACCTTCTCCTTCAGCAGTTTCTGCGACTAGTCGTGTAGGACTCCATACAGCAGCCTTCCACCTCCGATGTTTTCCCACGATGCGACAGGACCCATCAGTGAACAAGGCATATTGCCTCTCATTTTCTGGCAGTTTATTATACAGCGGGGCCTCTTCAGCCCGTGTCACCTCCTCCTCTGGCGACATTCCAAAATCTTTGTCTTCTGGCCAGTCCGTGATCACTTCTAAAATTCCTGGGCGACTGGGGTTTCCTATGCGAGCCCGTTGTGTGATCAGTGCAATCCACTTACTCCACGTGGCATCAGTCGCGTGATGTGTAGAGGAAACTTTCCCTTTGAACATCCAGCCCAGCACTGGCAGTCGGGGTGCTAAGAAGAGCTGTGTTTCAGTACCAACCACTTCTGAAGCGGCTCGAACTCCTTCATATGCTGCCAATATCTCTTTTTCAGTTGGAGTATAGCGAGCTTCGGATCCTCGATATCCCCGACTCCAAAACCCCAGGGGTCAGCCTCGGGTCTCTCCAGGTGCTTTCTGCCAAAGGCTCCAGGTAGGGCCATTCTCACCAGCTGCAGTGTAGAGCACATTTTTAACATCTTGTCCTGTCCGGACCGGCCCAAGAGCTACTGCATGAACAATCTCCCGCTTAATTTGTTCAAAGGCTTGTCGTTGCTCAGGCCCCCATTTAAAATCGTTCTTCTTCCGGGTAACTTGGTAGAGAGGACTTACAATTTGACTGTAATTTGGAATATGCATTCTCCAAAAGCCCACAACACCTAAGAAAGCCTGTGTTTCCTTTATGTTAGTCGGTGAGGACATAGCTGCTATTTTGTTGATCACGTCCGCAGGGATCTGACGATGCCCGTCTTGCCATTCTACTCCTAAGAACTGGATCTCCTGCGCAGGTCCCTTGACCTTACTTTCTTTTATGGCAAAACCAGCCTTCAAAAGGATTTGGATTATTTTCTTCCCTTTCTCAAAAACTTCTTCTGCCGTGTTGCCCCATATGATGATGTCATCAATATATTGCAGGTGCTCTGGAGCTTCACCTTTTTCTAGTGCAGTCTGGATCAGTCCATGGCAAATAGTGGGGCTGTGTTTCCACCCCTGGGGCAGTCGATTCCAGGTGTACTGGATGCCCCTCCAAGTGAAAGCAAACTGTGGCCTGCACTCCGCTGCCAAAGGAATGGAGAAAAATGCATTAGCAATGTCAATTGTGGCATACCACTTAGCTGTCTTTGATTCCAGTTCATATTGAAGCTCTAACATCTGGCACAGCAGCGCTCAGCGGTGGCGTGACTTCATTCAGCCCACGATAATCTACTGTTAGTCTCCAATCCCCATTAGATTTCCGCACGGGCCATATGGGACTATTAAAGGGTGAGTGAGTCTTGCTGATCACTCCTTGGCTCTCCAATTGGCAAATCAGCTTATGGATGGGGATCAGGGAGTCTCGGTTGGTGCGATATTGCCGCCGGTGCACCGTCGTGGTAGCAATTGGCACCTGTTGTTCTTCAACCTTCAGCAACCCCACAACCGAAGGGTCTTGGGAGAGACCAGGCAGGGTAGACAGCTGTTCAATCTCCTCCGTCTCCAATGCAGCTATACCAAAGGCCCAACGGTACCCTTTTGGGTCCTTGAAATACCCCCTTCTGAGATAATCTATACCAAGGATGCACGGGGCCTCTGGGCCAGTTGCAATGGGGTGTTTATGCCGCTCATTCCCGGTTAGACTCATTTCGGCTTCCAATACGGTTAGCTCTTGGGATCCCCCTGTCACACCAGAGATACAGATGGGTTCTGCCCCTTTATAACTTGATGGCATTAGGGTACATTGTGCACCAGTGTCTACTAGAGCCTTATATTCCTGTGGGTCTGATGTGCCAGGCCATCGAATCCACACTGTCCAGTAGACTCGGTTGTCCCTCTCCTCCACCTGGCTGGAGGCAGGGCCCCTCTAATCCTGGTTAGAATATCTGTTACCCACTTTTTGCACACGTGAATCAGAATTCCCTTCAAGAGGATCAGAAATGAGATCGGCCCATCTACTGCGCCCGGGGGACTGCTCACGGGAAACTGGAGCAGCAGTTTTCCAAGAAGAATCTTCTTTTCTGGTTGCTTTTTCTCGCAACTCCCGTACCCGTGCATCCAAGACTGAAGTAGGTTTTCCATCCCACTTCCTCATGTCCTCTCCATGGTCACGCAGGTAAAACCACAGGTTAGCCCGTCGTGTGTACTTTCTCTCTCCTCTCTCTTGGACAGAGGAACGCTTACTCCCAATAACTGCAATGCAGGCCTGTACAGGTGAGGAGGAGGACATATCTACTTTGAATTGCTGGAACTCTCGGGACAATTCCTCTACAGCTGAGACACAGGCCCGTAGGGAGGAAGAGAGACTTCCTTCGTATTGCCGGAGTTGGACAGCCAATTCATCCACCGTTTGTCCATAGCCTTCTTTCCAGGACATTACTGCCAATGAGTTGGCATAGGTTGGTGGTGCACTTCGTAGAAACTTCCGCCACATCGGTTGTGTGCATTGGACTTCATCTGGATCTGTGGGTGACTGCGCATTTTCTGGATCATTATAAATCACCTCCAGCACGGCTAATTCCCTCAGGTACTGGATACCTCTCTCCATGGTGGTCCACTTGCCTTGGTGACATGTAACTTCATCCCTGAAGGGGTATCTTTCCTTTACACCTAACAGAAGTCGCCTCCAGAGGCTGAGGACTTGTGTTTTTCTCCCAATCGCCTTGTCGATACCCCCTTCCCTAGACAGAGATCCCAACTGCTTGGCTTCTTTACCCTCTAATTCCACACTACTAGCCCTATTATCCCAGCATCGGAGCAGCCAGGTAACAATGTACTCACCTGGGTGGCGGCTAAAATCTTTTCGCATGTCACACAATTCACTCAGGGATAGAGATCGGGTAATTATTTCAGGTTCTGCCTCTTCCTCCTGTTCTCGCGATGACCCTAGTTCATCTTCATCTCTCACTAAGCGAACTGATTTCTTTGTGTGTTTCTTTTTCTGTACAGGGGCGACTGATACTGGCACAGGTTGGTTCTCTGGTTTAGTGGCAGTACCTGTTGTCGGGGTAGGGGCAGCCACGGTGCCTGTTGTCGTGGTAGGGGCAGCCACGGTGCTTGTTGTCGGGGTAGGGGCAGCCACGGTGCTTGTTGTCGGGGTAGGGGCAGCCACGGTGCTTGTTGTCCTGTTTTCCATCTTTTCCCCCTTTTCCCCCTGGGGGTGCTGCATAATATCAAGCAGGGTTTGGTAGATACCGGCCAGGGCCCAGCACAGTGTAGTGAGTTGTGTGTCTCTGGGATAGCCACAGCATTTTCCTTTCAAAAATTCTATCACTTCATTAGGGTTCTGTAGTTGTTTAGGAGTGAACTTCCAAGTCACTGGAGGTGAGAAGTTCTCTAGATACCTGGCCACATCCTCCCACATGCCGTGCCACCCATGAATATCCAGCTTTGGGGCAGATGTCTGGGTGGTACTCTTAAAGAGCCTTTTTGTAGCCCTAGACAAGACCTGAAACATAGTCAGGAGGCATAGCACTATCAGCACACTGGCTTGCGCATCCCAAGGATATTCAAAATTCTCGAAAGCTGTTGTAATTAGTCGGAAGGAGAAAAGGGAGGGGAACGGACGGGGGGAGGTATCCCCCCCTAACTTCTCCATGGATTGGGTGTAATTACTAATAAAATCCGACAGAAGGTGCCCAAAGTATGGAAATGATATCACTGCCTCATACAGATACCAGCTTAACCTCATGACCAGTGATGTAATCATTTCACAAGTCGACATTGCCCAGTACAGCAAAAGGATAATCCCAATCACTCTCCCAGAGATGAGATACGCAACTACAGGCAATACATAGAGCATATAAGAGCTTACAAAACGCTACCATGTAAACAACTGAATCAACATTGTGACTAACATCTATTTATCTAGTATAAGAAATGCATATGACAAATTTGTTTCAACACGCTCTGGCCAGATCTGTCATTATCTCAACCCTTCAGGCCCCACGTTGGGCGCCAAAAAGGACTGTCGTGGTTTCAGCCCAGCCGGTAACAAAGGACCACGCGGCCGCTCGCTCACTCCTCCCGCCCCCCTCCGGTGGGATGGGGGGGAAGACGGAGGAGAGAAAAAAAAAACAAACCTGGAACCTCAAGGGTTGAGATAAAGGCAGTTTACTGGAACAACACAAAGAAATTGCAACAACAACAACGGTACTAATGAAAGAGTATACAAAAAGAGTGATGCACAGTGCAACTGCTCACCACCCGGGACCCGATGCTCCGCCACTTCCCCCACCGAAAAGTAGAGACCACCCCCCCGGCCCGCTCCCCATTTATATACTGAGCATGATGTCACATGGTATGGAATAGCTCCTTGGCTAGTTCAGGTCAGCTGCCCCGGCTATGCCCCCACCTCCCAGGTTCCTGTAAAAAATTAACTTTATCCCAGCTGAACCCAGGACAGCTGTGAATCAGGCTGTGAACTGGCACTTGGCATCTAGTAAGCACATGGGAGGTGGAAGGGCACAAGGTCCCTATTTTGTTTTGGGGCACCCCAAGCAGACTGGGACAATGACTTGCCACTGTATTGTCATCTGTGATCCCACTACCAACATATTGAAAACAAGCTCTCAGACACAGGACATTACCCTTTTACTGATGGAAAACTGTAGCACCAAGACGTCATCCTGAGCTGCGATAACTTCTGCAGAAGCTGAGTGGTATTTTCATAGCCTTTAGCATATACCTGTTTCTCTAAGCAGAGTCCAGTCCTCCCGCAGACCTAGCAGCTCAGCCTGGGAAACAGTCTGACTACATTTCCCAGCAGTTATCTTGTATACGAGTTTGGCATAGGTATGTCTGAACAGAACTTCTCTTTCCACATGAGTCAGAAAGCCGTCCTAAGCAGGTCAACAGCTTCACTATAAACATGCCATAGCCCTGATGTTTTCAGTGGCTAACTGCCTAGGCAGACTGGAACACCTTCCGCCTTCCAAACCCTAATACTTAAAAAGTGTATATTGTGTATATAATTATGTAATATGTATACAGTACATGTATATATTACAATAAAAATACATTATATAATGCATTACACGTTATGTGTATTATACTATAATGTGTATACAACACATTTGCACTATGTACCTACCCTGCTGCATACGTATCATTGGAAAATCACTGTGAATGAATATTAATGTAATAGTGGCAAAAATATAGAGACTTAGAAGCTGCACCAAGTTTTTCCATCATAGAGATCACCATGGACCTCAAAGTGGAAAGCAACACTGCACCACTCTGCTCTACCACCTGATGTTTCTCAACAGCCACACATACAACCACCACCTTCCCCAGGCTCACACTTCAACACACGAGTTGGCAGAGCCTTCAGGCTAGAAACCACAGCCCGTTTCCAGATGTTGATTTTATTCTGGTTCTGCCCATATTCTTTACCCATCCTTTCCCTCCTGCTCTCTCCATTTTAGCATCCTCCTTCCCCTATCCTCCTGCCCAGCTCGCACCGCACCCCTCCCCCTGACTGTTCCCCCACTAGCCATTCCTGCCACACTGCTGCCCCCAGGGTAGCCCAGGAAGGGGACAGCAGCAGGACTCGGGTCTCTGCGTGTAAAGAAAGCGGTGTGGCAGGGGGAAGGATGCTGGGCGCAGTAGAGTGGGAGAGAGCTCTGCTGCCGGCTGAGGGCTGCCCGGGGGCACGCTAGCCCTGGCAGGCTGGGGGGAACACAACAGAAGCGTGCAGGCACTGCTGCACCGGGTGCTGCAAGTCAGAGAATACCTTCCCCTCTGAGGACATGGATCTCCCAGGTAAGAGGGACCGAGCCCAAGAGATCATCCATTGTGAGAGCTAGGAGGCGTGCTGGGAGGGCATTGGGCTACATGCTGCCACGAGCTGGGAGAACACCGGGTGGCAAGAGGATTGCAGCGCAGGGGGGCACGGCGGGGGTGCTGCAGGGTGGGGAGTATTTGTATGTCAGCCACTGAAAGCTGGCCTCAGAGCCTGTGCGGGACGAAGTTACGCTACAACACTGCAAATGTTACAGAGACACAATCTAGATTCTAAAGAGCAGGTGAAATGCACTTTGGACAAAACAAATAGTTCCAAGTTCATCACACTTTACACAGCTTGTCCTCACCAAGAGCCTCTTCTGCCATGCAGATATTTCCCTTCCCCCAGTCTTGCTTTCAGTCTTATAATATTACCACCATCAGAAGTCATTTAATTTCAATTTCATGGCTTGATTGGGCTGAATGTAATGGAACCAGATGCTGTGAATGAAAGTTCCTTCTGTGAACACCCATCATATTTTTGAGCTAAGTGGGCCATGTTCAGCTGCATGCAGGTACTTCATATGCTTTCAGAGCGTTTATCTGCCTGTACCAGGTATGAAGTCAGTCCAATGAGCCAAAACTAAAGTAGAAGCATTAAACTGGCCTTTGTTGTTCCATAAAGAAAATCCTATAAAGCTTTAATTGCTAGTTAATCAACATACTCCAAAATAAATGAATCATACTATTTTCCTTGGTGCTTATGTGGTTTAAAATAGCAAGAAAATTATATGCTCATTTTCCCCCTAGGGTTTTTAGTTGTGGACTATTTCAAAGACAAAACAACTTAACCAGAACATTTTATTTCAGTATAGTCACAAGGCCACTGCTGAATACAGCTGCATAAAAACTACAGCATTTTAGAGTGCTAGTGGCTGGTACACTGAGAATTTCCTTCAGAAACACGATTTTGCTGAAATCCTCTTTTATGCTGCCTATACACTGGTATTATAGGGTTGTACAGTGCCAGTGAGGGAAGCCAGCCTGGAGAGGCAATACTTTGGAGACTATCAGAGCAATGCCTGAAGTTGTTTGAGGGGGTTTCAAGCAGCATTTTTCTAACTTTTTCTAGTGGCCCTCCAGACATCAGCTGGCCAGCAACAGAGTTCAAGGAACTTGGCACAAAAGGTATTCATAGAATTCACTTTCAGCTAACTTCAGCGGCAATAAAACATGGAATTCAGCAAATGAATGAAAGATAATGGAACAAACCCACTGCATTATAGAGGTATTTAGTATAACACTTCCAAAATTAATCAATAAACAGGAGTGTTAAAGTGTATGAATTTTTAAAGAAGTCTAAGGTGGTGAGGTTCCAGCCTATTGGAGGCAGATCTTACCCAAGCTTCAAAATTATTTTTTTGGGGAAAAAAAAAAAAAAGAGTCTCCTTGGATCCGTGAGTGGTAGCCTCAGCATGAACAGGAGCGAGGTGTCAGAGAGCCATCATCTCTGGACTGAGCCCTTCTTTTACTAATGACTACTACAGGATTATTCATCAATATCAAATGGCAAACCTAAATGCCCATAAAGCATCTTAATGTGTACTAAAAAGCTCTACTCAAGTCTCCTAGTCTTATTACAGTCCCTCTGCCTTCTGGGTATGCACTTTACTCGCTCTGTAGGGTAGGAAAAGCTTCCTGCTCTTGTGCACAGATCTTTCCAGTAAGTTTTGTAGATAGAGAACTGGTTTAGGAATAAGTACCCAAATTTAGGAGTAGTTTCATGGAGACACATGGGTGCTAGCTGAATCTTGACATGGGGAACTACCGGATGTGCAGTAGTGTTATTAACAGTAACTCTAAAACATAGTTTAAAGCAGAAATTTATATGGGCCATCCAAGTGCTTTTTTCACTGTTGATCCTATCTCTGCCCAGAGTGAGAACACAGGACTGAATGTCACCCCAAGAAAGCTCCTTTTCCCAAAGGCCTCCATTTCCTCAGGTTCACCACACGTGCAGCTGAAGCATCTCCCTGTTTACAAACACACAAGTGAGAATTTCAAGTATTTCACAGATATGTGCTGATCGCAGCCCACACCCTCGTACTCCCTTTGCTGGTGCACTCTGTAACTGATACTCCGCAACACAAGGCACAGCAGTGCCCATGGGCAGAGACCCTGTTACACTGATCCATTGCATGGACATTGCATTCATAAACACAGAGGGACTGAACACCAGTAAATACTATAAATGAAATCACCAAGAAAAAATACAATGTGATTTTAATTCAAATAACACTTATTTTGATTGGGGGAGAGGTATTCCAGCTTCTGATGTAAAGTTTGAAATTTAGAGAGAGCTGCCAACATTAAGATGTCTGCTATTATTTTCTACAATGACACATTTACTTACAATACCAGCTATTTTTTTACATTTTTTTTTTTAAATTTCTCTGAGGTTAAGTTCCTTATTTTGAATAGCATGCAAAATTGTGTTTAAAAAAAATTCTTTAGATGGCTAACAGACAATTTTCCTCTAAATGTTTTTTTTGGTAGATGGCTCATTATGGAAAATCAATTATGTTGTTTCTCATTAAACAGTTCAACAGTATCACGAATGGTAAACATAATGAATTTCACATTGTAAGACAATTTCCATACTTGAAATCATGAGGTTAGTGACATTATTAGCCTTTTCCCTAGCTAAAGCTCTTTTATTATTTCTGATTTTCTCTTCCTCCTATGAGGATATAATTTGAGGGCAACCTGCTCTAAGCTGGGCTACTTCTTGAATTCTTGCTGATAGGAAGCAATCTTATCTACTAAAATAACAGAATAAAACTACTGAAGTATTTTTAGAATATGGATGAATTTTCCTGTTGCAATGAGATGAATTTAATACTACTGGAATATGCACAAATTTGACTTAATACATACACCAGGCAAAGAGAGGAAACTAAACTGTTTCTTGTGCAAAGGAATTGACATTCATGGTTCTTGTGCAGTTGGGCACATAAACCTTTAGCAAGGAATTAAAATTATAAATAGAATGTTCTCAACACTGGACGCAGGCTTTCCTGCTTCCCCAAGCACATCCACCACAAACAGTAAATGCATAAATAACCTTCATCTTGTGCATTAATGGATTTCACTGTTTTCAACATGTAGAAATCCTTAACCGTGGTGATGTTGCTTGCAGCTGAAAAGAAACTCCATGCACAGCCCTGTCTATGTGATCCAAATGTCTTACCACAGCAGAAGATGCTTGGTGGTGTTAAAGACAGGCTGCCCTGTACAAGTGATCAAAGGTTTTCATGTGAAGCGACGCAACTAGTGCCATTTATGTTTTCTAAAACAAACAACTCTTATAAAACAAAGTTATTTTACTCAATATGGAAAGCATTACATGGTCCATGAAGGACCCATAATGCAGTTTCTAGAGCATGTCATCTCCGAGCAGGCAGAACCAGCAAACACATGTAACCATTTGTGAGAATGCTCCAAATCCTGGAAACTGCTCCTCACAGCAAGTACCGAATCCTTTGCTTCCCAGCATAGGTGAATAACCAGGGGAGCTGAAGAATCCCCCTCCAGAAAATACACAAATCACAGACACACCAAAGGAATTAGAAATAGTGTGCTACAAGTATCACCGTGCAGGACTAGCACTCCTGGATTTTGATAAAGCGTTTGCAGTGTCCATCCTGCACCTGGGAGAAGAGCTGAATGCCAGTTTGTCAGTGTTGGAGCATTTTTTTACTGCTACCTAAGGGAAGCTCCTACAAGGAAAAGGATTTGGGTGAAACTTGAGCAAATAGTACCTTCCTTGTGGTTAAAAATCTTGTGAAATGAAACTACTGAATTAAAATCAGCCAACCCAGGACCAGGACTTGCAGTAAGCTCTGTACCGACAGACTCCACAACAGGTCTCTGCAGTCGCAGTTCAGAAAATGTCCTATTGCCCTTTGCAGGAACTTATTCAACTGCAGGAAAGGAAGTGGTGAGAATGGCAGCTTTAGCTGACAATGAATTAACACAAGCACTGGGCTCATCACAAACTTTTTTTTTTCCTCTCCTGTTTTCTTCCTTAGGTGTTTTTCAGCTGTAGATGAGTTAGAGGTGGTGAAAGTATGAAAACATGCTTTAGGCTGAGGACATAGTGTCTGTGGCTTGCAAAAGCACACGGGCATAAACCTAAACTTCTCCATTAAGAACTGAATGAAAGGAATGTCTTTGTATAGTATATCCTTATAATAGCTTTTGTGATTATAGTTTTATAGCACTGTGGATTGTCTCTCAATCTCTGTTCTCTATTGAGCTTTCAAAACACCTTGCAAACATGAACAAGCATTTTCTAAGGTATTCCTGACTAAATATATTACCATAGAACACAAAATTAACTAAAATTTCAAGTAAGCCCTAGGTAAAGAAAGAAAACCAGCTTTTACACTTCACCCAGAACAGAAAACAAAGTCTGCTGTTCTTCAGTCACAGTCAGCCTGCATCACCTACACTAGAGAACAGTGATGCTTCACTTCCCAGGTTACACCCTGCTTCCCCAGGGTGTTACAACCACACTTGAGCTGCCACTTGCACAGACTGAAATTCTGGGACTAGAACACAAGTGAAGCCTGTAGCTAACCCTGGTGCCTAACACGGGCACAGGGCCCTGCTCCATCACTTGGATCTCAGCAAGAGCCTCCTGTCTGCCTGTTTACTCTCAGAACCAAAACAAAACTTTCACACACACACACACACACACACACAAAAAGCAATGTTTTATCAGAATAAAGTATTCAAACTGCACATTTTCCCATCCATGTAATGTAAGAAAAAGTTTATAAAAAGGCAACAAACAAGCCCCATGTGATACAAAAATAAGTGTTTTCTTAGGCAGTTTATATCACCTTTAAGTCCCAAGGCAAGAACCTGGCACACAAGACAATCATGCCAATGGAGCCATGACCTTTTCTAGGTAGAGGAGGGTTTCAGAGACAGCCGAGTGGGAGCCTGAGGCAGCCTGCTGGGTGTGGGGACAAGGAGCAGCATTCTGCATCCCAGGCAGAGGGATCTGCAGGCTTCCTCCTCTGTCGAGAGCTGGGACAGGGAATGCTACTGGGACCTCTGCTGTCAGGCTGTTTATGGTAAAGCTGAGGAGAATAAATCCTGAAGCCCCCGTCAGCACTACCAAAAAAATGGAGTTTACATTTGTGTTCAAATTCAGCTGTGGCTCAGTCATGGTATAACTCACTCTGCACAGTCCACGCAAGACAGACTGAGCTAACTATGAGGTAGCTTGGCTTAAAGAGGGGACTCACTGTATAGACCGTCCTGAAGAGGAAGGAAGGGGTTTTAAAATATCGGTTATTGCATGGGAGGAAGGCGCAGTGAGAATAAAGTAACAGGTTTGGGGAAGGATCCTGAGCAATGTTGTTTCAGAAAGCAGTGAAAATTACTGAAGAAAAATGAACTTCACGGTTAGCACAAGCTGGTGCAACTTGACTATAATCAGCAGAAGCAGTACCACCGGACATGAATTTGGCCCAGCTCATTCTCTCTGTGCTGTCTCATTGCTCAGCAACAGCCACAGTAAGATTTTGAAGTGTACGGCAGAAAAGAGAATCCTAATCTGTTCTGCTCAGCTCAGCACAGGTAGCGTATAAATAAAATACTCACTGTGTGGGCTCTGCCCCTTGTGAATTGTTTTATCTTTCTTCACATAAGGCATGAATTTCATGTCTTAATTCAGCCCATTACCTATAGCCTGCCCAGGACTGGAAGATGCAAGCAGGTATTACTGCGCTGTGGTTCACCCATCTCAAAAACTTTATGCTGATCCTTACCACCCTTTTGTTTCAAAACAATAGATTTGCACATAAAACCTCACTTCCCCCACTGAAACTGGCTAAACATCAGGCATGAGCCACAGGGAGAATGAATGTATGAGTGAAGCTTAATGGTGGCAAGGTGGTACAGGGTGCTTTAATGACTGGACCGCTTTCTGAAATGCTCATCTGATATGGCAGCGACTAAATGCAAACAGACACCAAGCCATGCCTTGGCCAAAAGTTGAGGAGTATGGGGAGAAGTCTGACTGGCAAGGGGATTACACTAAATTCATTGAAGGTTTTTCAGTGCAGGGACCCCTAACTTCTTTATGAGGAGTATTATATGCATTCACAGCAGCAAAAGATCACAGAAAAGAGTGTCAAATGGGATATGCCCCGAGATTCAATAGACTTGCAAAATTCTGTTTACTGGTTGTATGAACTGTCCAGGACACCATTTCTCAATTGGTGGGTCAGAAATATTAGGCAAGAGAGCAGACAAGGCACTAAAAAAAGGTCACAAGATGGTGACAATTGCATTGCAGTCTCCAACGAGCTTGTTCCTTGCATACCCAAGCACCTCCCCAGCAGAGCATCCTCTGTAAGCTATGCAGTGTGCACAAGAAAGCAAATTCTATGCGTTTAACTGTGCAATAATTAAGAATATATGACTTCAGGAGTGAGAGTAAAAAAAATTGAGGGGAGTCATTAAAAAATATTGAGTTTGACTAAACGACTGGCAATCTGAAAAAGCTGCAACATAGTTGTCTGGAAGAAACTGCATGTGCCTTACTTTAGGGACGCAGAAAGGTGGGACGCTTGGTTGATACTGTTCATGGTAGGTAATATGCAAGATGATCCAGACAATCTGCTGAAGCAGGTAATCAGCTGGATAATTTAATATGACTTCAGGAAGAACAATTATGCATCTAATGGCTAACAGAAAAGAAAAATACATAATGATTAAAGTTTTGCTGGGGGAAATGGGAAAGGCTAGAATACTTTGGGAATTACACTACAGAGAAGAAAGATTAGTACATCAGCTCAGTACAGATGACTTTTTGCAATGGGAGATACAAGAAAAAGCTTGCTTCTGATATAATCCCCCTTTCTCACATGGAATAGCATAGTGCTAGGCTCAGTTTTGGTCAGTATATGTGCAGTGCTAATTTCACAGTTTAAGACACTTTTTCATATCAAGAAAGGTGCAAAACCCCCAAGTCACAATACTGATTCAGGTACCTATAAAAATATTTTCAGGAATTAAACATAGCAAACTTGGATGAAGATGCAATTAGACAAGATTTCTTGAACGCCCAGCACTATAGATTCAGGATGCCATTTCTTTTCTATAAAAAGCATTTAAAAAAAAAAAAAAAGAAGAACAGTCTTTGACTAAATTCAGCATTTTATGCAAAATGGTTATTTTTAGTGGAAGACATGGACTTTTTTTTTTTTTTTTTTTAAAAGAACTACCACAGCTATTGTTGACCCCAAAGCATAGGTCATTTAGTGAGAGAGAGTTTGGTGCATCACAGGAAGGAGAATCTGGACTAGGTACCACTTGACAGAAGGCAAGTACACAAGACACCACTCCTGAGGCACCACAGAACATTTGATATAGCAAGTTTTTGATTTTGACTTCCAGGATTTTGATTATTTACTAACTTTATGAGGGACAGTTAAAACCTAAAAGCAATGCATCCTCCAACCAGCCAGAAGTATGAAACAAGCTTTCTTTCTGAAAAGAGGAATATGAAGTTTAAAGGAGGTACATGTGGGAAAGACAAGTGAATCTCTTTAAATATACTAAGAAATAGCTAGGACTTGCTTAAAGTTGAGGCTATATGTTTTTATGAGCATAATCCACATCAGCCACTGTGTGCTGGAATCAGAACGGTAAAAGCCTCTTCTCTACAGCCCCTGTGCGGTTGGGGGGCAACCACAAGCCTGCAAGAAAGGCAGGATGAAGCCCAGTAACGAAGGATGGAGATGGAGAGATCTGGGATCTCTCCTGCGTGTACAATTAAGTTTGTGTGAACTGAAACAAGCTACTTTGCCTCTGTGCCTCACTCTCCTT
The DNA here is from genome assembly GCF_947461875.1 of Haliaeetus albicilla. Lineage (NCBI taxonomy): Eukaryota > Metazoa > Chordata > Aves > Accipitriformes > Accipitridae > Haliaeetus > Haliaeetus albicilla. The sequence goes on along the minus strand of NC_091491.1, from coordinate 19,900,068 downwards.
ATCTATAGAAGAGAGATTATCACCCTTATCTCCACTGAAGTACTCTGGCATTTATGAATATAAAGAAAGTGAAGTAGTCTATTAATTTCAATCTTTCCTTTTTTTGAATAATTAAAAAAACCCAACAAAGTAATACACTGGTACTTTTAGCACCTCTTCTGTTTTCCCACATGCAGAATACCCTGGAGATTTCTGCTCCTCCAGTGCACTATTTCCCTGACTTCAGTTTCTTAAATACATCAAAAAATTGGGCAGGAGGGGAAAGAAAAGCAAGAACAGTATTCTTATCACAAAACGTGTAAAACTAATTCTGGATGCTAAAATAGACCACAAAATTGGTATACTTATATTTGCAGTAGATGGTTATACATGAGTAGTTTCATTTTCCTAACCATAAGATTTATATAATGGCATTTTTACACATTTAAAGCCTCTCAATGTTTACTAGTCCACTGGAGGACATTTAAAACAAACCAGAGCCTGCAAAAGGAAATATTCTGTAGAAAACAGAACAGGGCTTTTTGTGCTCTACTTGTGTCCAAATAACAGGACATATATCATTTTCGAACACTGTACTATGTATACTCCTTCTCCTATTATTTAAAAGCATTAGGGCTGTTAACCTGTAAATGGCAGCTCCAGAGCCAGGCAATAAAAATGCACTTAGAGCTATTTTAGCTCCACATGTAAGTAATTCAAGCTTTTAAATTATTAGAAAAGGCACTGATTGTGACAAAACTGAGAGGCTTTTTTTCACCATTCATACAACATACTGCAAAAGAGAGATGCTATTTCTCAAATCTGCTCTATATCCACCTTTGTGCTGATAAAACTCTTCTGGTTAGGGGTTTCAATTAATATTAAAACAGACAAACTGGACAGAGGCCCTCACATGATCACAGTGGTATCAAAGGGTTATATACCAGCACAGCTTACTGCTCTTTCTTTACATACAGACATTACAATGTACAAACTCCTTAGCAATGATAGAACTGTTTCTGTCAGAGGGAAGGGGAATCATCTTCAGGTGTTTGTGCTTCTGTACAGCAGGCACCCTCTAAGACAAATAGTAGCGCTCACACTGCTGTTACTGCTCCTGCGTGCCCGCAGGCTCAGGCAGACAACACTGCATCATTCTGTATTTGTTGCCTATTTTCAAGGCCATATTCTCAAATGTGGGACCTAGAAACAGCCCTGGGGCTGAGGTGCTGACTCCAGCACATCACACTGGGAACCAGGGTCACAGTCACACATTTGGTTCTCCCTGACATGGTTTGCAGACTGAAAACCCACTGTGAAGAAAGCCTGACTCAATATGGAACATCACTGGAATCGTTCTTTTCTACCAGTTTAAAATTCATATCAAGCAACCTTGTCGTAACGGCCCCGATTTTGAGTCCCTTTTGCCTGATAATGTCTGCTGGATATTTCACAGTATTTAAAGAATTAAATTATAGGAAGCAACTTAATGCCTTAGAAATGGGACTCAGATTAAGATGCATCATAATATATGATTTCAGCTAATAGAACTAAGCTAGTAAAAACCAAATGGTTTCTTAGGTGATAATTGAATTTCTTTGGTACAAAGAACTAAACAAAGAAAATCATCATGGTGACCATGGAGGTATAACCTGTTTCTGTCAAATCCCTTTCCAGCACTCAGAATTTAAGCACTGGGAGAACGGGACATGGTTTTGCCTCTGGTCAATGCACTGGAATAATCCCCTTCCAGTAGTAATATGTGTTGGCCTCAAAATCATTCCTATAGAGCAGAGCTTTTCCTCTCTCCTTTGGGCACATCTTGTAAAAATAGTAGCAGTATTTGTTTATCTGGCTTTGTTAGGAACATAGCCAAGTGAGTGTGCAGGACAAATTTCACTCCCCTCCTGGCAATCAGCAAATGAAGTCAATAGGATCTCTGGTTCTCAGTTGGGAGGATGGCATTCCTCTCACCTATCATTGGCTAGCAAAGCAGCAGACAGCAGTGTAAGCCCTGCTCTACGTCACTCTGTAGCCAAGGGCAGGAGACACCTCCTCAGAGTAATTTCTTCCACAGAGTGAGGAGTAAATTGCCCCTGCAGATATTCCCCCCTCGAGCAGAGCACAGATTTCTACCTCCAAGTAGAAGCCTGATGTTCTGGCAGCTCGTGTTTGGTGAGATCAAACAGTATCTCCTGCTCTCCTTCCCATCTAAACCCAAGGAACAGCCTCAGTGACTGACACCACAGCCACATCGCTGCTGGGGCTTCTACACCGTTTCCTCCAGCACTACATACAAGGATTTCCAACCCAATTGAAAGTGTCTTTGGTTTGCTGCTAGTTTCATTTCAATTGGCACAAGGATGTGATCAGAAACATTCCCTGTCCCTAATTAATAGAAGAGGCATCTTAATAGAAGAGGCATCTTAAAAACAATGAAAGAGCAGCTCTTTAAATATTTCTTCACTGACAGGACAAAAAATGGTTCTGGCACTAAAAGGACAGCCTGGCTGGCTACTCAGCGGCTTGCTCTGAGCCCCCACTGTTAAGAAGTTTCTTGACCAAACTTTGCAACAAAGTTGAGATGTTTGGGGTTTTTTTTTGTTTGTTTTTTAAATGTACTAGAATAGTTTATTCCAAAAGTGTAGCACCAATTTCACAGAAAAACTGGCTAGAGACCCAGCAACCTTCTCATTCTCAGGTTCCTAGACCTCCTCCTCCACAGTGGAAACCACAAGCCTCCTGGCAACTGCAGAGTATCGGACATCAGAGATGTTACTCATTTCACTTGCACTTCTGAGAGGGCAAATCCAGCACCCAGGCTGCAGCCAGCTCTCCCTGGCCTGTTGGTAAGGAATCTGAGGGACAGTCACCACATTTTGGACGCTCCGGCTTGGAGTATACAGGCATCTCACTGTGGCGTTTCATTTATGCTGTTATTTGTGATATCATTACATCCTAATGGTAATGAGAAATATTGCAGCTTCTAACAAGGCTGGTACTAACCATCCCATCCTAAAGGGGTGCCCTGGAGGTTCTGCACCGAGGAATTCAAAAGAGCAAGACCAACGGTGTTGGCTACTACTCTTGGATTTGTGCTTCGAGTTCAGTCTTTTTCCCTTCAGGCTTTCTGACGTTAACTGTGTTTCTTCTGAATAAGCAGAGTTGCCTGTCTAGTCTCTGGCTAGAAACATAGGCTGCAGACTGAGCCTGGAACACATCAGCAGTCTCTGCTTGCTCTCAGCAACTGTGACTGCCAATGAGAGCTTGCCGAGCCAAGGAAAAAGCAGCCTCATTTGCTGCCAGAGTCAGTGATAAGGAAACAGGTCCTGATTAGCTGCATGTTCAAGCCTTGGCCACAGCATCCATCACAGAGTCACTTACATTCCTGAGTTGACACAATCCCCAGAAAAAACCTGCACTATAAGCCAAGCAAGAGGGAAAACATACTTTAGAAGGAAGCAAAAGAACTCATAACATATCCACGGATGCTTAAAATAAACTGATTTAGTCTCAAAATAGTAACAAGTACAAGTAGCTTCAAAAGACTTTGAAAGCATGAATTAAAACCTTCTCCCAAATACCAACTAGTACCTCTGTTGTTACAAGACCTTCTGTACAATATTAGCCTTAAGAGAAAAGTCTAGCTTTGTTGATAAAGTATCTTCCCCAAACAGTAATGTTTATTAATATCTGATAAAACCATTACTTCTTAAACTGAGTCTCTGGAGTGAGCTTTTTCTGACAGTTAAAATGGGTGTATCTTTTGGAACTGGCTTCACAGAGTTGGTCTGAGAGAAAAAAGAACGGCAACAACAACAACAACAACAACAACAAAAAAGACAGGCATATACAACACTGTTCTGTTATCTCCATATCTCTCTGACATCAACTATTATCATAATAAAAAAATAAGAACCTTCCTTCAGATGCCAGAAGTTATCCAATATCTAGAAAAAACAAGATATATTAGAGTTTTAGCCCTGTTACTTTAGGGAAGCTGAGTCCCAAAAGAAATGCTATGAACCAGCCTCCATGCTAAAAGATATATTGCACAGACTGTTTTCATAAACTATCCTCAAAACCAAAGAACACATTTCTTCACATTAGTAATCGGTAAACCTAATTAAGGAGCAGAAATATTGCAAATTAATGCACTTAATTTTGAAGAAAATGTGCAGCATATGCAAACTGAAAAAATGGCTGTGCATCCTTTTTCTCTATTCAAATCTCATGAGCTCTGACAGAAAAATAGCTAGCAAGTCGAAGAAGGAGAAACACACAAATCCTTTCCATCCCAGTATTGCAAATCATGACAGCTTCCTCTCCCCACCTCCTTCCAAAGTCATTACTTTACACAGGCCTGTACACAAACGATTCTGCTCTGGAGAAAATACCTTCAACAAGCAAGACCCCATGCCATGGGCTAATTTAGCGTGGCCAGAGAGAATGGGAAGAAGGCATAGTGCATCCCATGACTCGGCTATCATGACTTATCTGAAGATAATTCCTCTAGTATTTTGGGACATCCACTTTCTTCCCAACAAATCCAGGTGAAGAGTTTTCCCCCTTGCAGCCCGAGGGAAGGCATTGCCTTGGGTGTCTGACCAGGGCAGAGGTCAACCCCCAGCCCAGCTCCAAAAGCCGTATAAGTACATGCAAATGGCATATGTGGGGCTCATGTCAATGCCAAAACTTAGAACACAACCTGTTTAAACATGTTTAGAGGAAATCTTTAAAAAAAACCTCAACAAAAACAGTGACTGGTAGAAAAAAAATATGCACTACGTATAATATAAGTGAAGGGTGTATATAAAGGAAATGGTGATTTGTTTAGTCTGTTCTTTAAAGGACCCTTACATAATGTAACATTACTTACAACACATCAAGCCAAAGATAAGATTATTTTAGGTTAGTTTTGTGCTGTGGTTTTTGTTTTTTAAACCACTGCAGGAAAGGAACAAACTGGTGTATATTAACATTAGCTTGACTTAGACAAAAACCAGGATAAGTTAGCAAAATAAAACTCAAAGGGGACAGGCATGGGCCTAAAGGAAAGAGCACCTGGCGGGACAGAGCTTCAGAGCTGCATGTGCCAGAAGCCTCAGTTTGCCAAGGACAGGATAAAATCTGATCGCACTCATTCCTGGTGAACCACGCAGCTCCCTGGCTCTGCCTCCCATCCTCACTTCCACACAGTTAAATGGTTGGGGCTGGGCCTTCATGCAGACATTCAGAGAGCAAGGTTTATGCACTGGTGAAGTGAAAGACTGAAAAAAAGAAGAGAAAAAGCACAGATTTGAGCCCCTCTGATTTGGGAATGTGAGAGGGAAGAGATCTGCCTTTACGCAGCCCACTGGAGGAAGACTTCCAAGCATTAGGCATCGCAGTGGATTTCAACATTTGCAGTTGCCTACAGGGGCACATCCTTAACCATGAACTACCGTGGGCTGCACATTTGGCTGTGGAATCTAAATTTGCTGTTGACATGGTTTCCAGTCCCTTTGGGCACGTTGCAGAATGTCTGTTAATCAGTATCTTGCTCTAATAAAATGAAGGTTATGGTATTTGCTCATTGAATTATGGCCTGCAAAACCTTAGATGAGTTATTTTACATACCTGATTTCAACAGCACAATGGTCTCTTAAGTTGAAAGTGCTTCGCAGCACACAAATGGTCTACCTGGTCCTCTATATTGCAGCCTGTCAGCAATATAAAGATCTCAAATAATGCAGAATAAAGACTCCTAATCCCTGTAACTACCAGAGGCATGGCTAGTCTGTTAATTGGCAACAATCATATTATATTTTCTAATGTTACATTCAGTGGAAAAGCCTATCCCAAATGAACACACTGCAGCAGATGACTCTAAGTTCTGACAGTTACCAGAAGCAGCAGGAAGGGAGAAACAGTGCAAGGAATGAAGTGCTTGATTTAGTGTCAGAGAGCCACGGGATCAGCAGTACATACTAAGAGTTCATCATGGCCAGTTTATGCCTTGAAACCCCAAGAGTGATAGCCACTCCATGGAAGTGCAGATGCCTGGAAGGGACACTGTTGGTTTCATTCCATGCATTTTGCCTGGCAGCCTCAAATTTCCTATCTGCTCTAGACAGGTCATTTAAAAGGTGTCAGAGTCTGTGAAGGGTATCAATACTTGCAGTAGCCCCACATTTCAGACTTTCCAGATGGTTTTCCTATGTCCAGATCTGAACAGAAAGCAGTTATGATAGATTCTCTGTCTTGAAGCTCAGAGCAAAAGGTCTACAGAAGAAAAACACAGAAAACTAAAACAAACTATAGAAGAAGTTAAGTCACTGCTTGTTTGTTTTTCCCTTCCCTTTTCCAGAGGGAAACTATCCTTCACACAGTACAAACAAGGCTCAAACTTCTGACATGAAGCTGGCACACAGAGCACCAAACAAGATTATGTAAGCCACAGAATACAACACGAACCGGTTGTTTCCCCCAAAAGCTTCAGAAGCATGTAGTCATACGCCTAATATATACCTTAAACTACAAGGTCTGGACCAGATTTGTATCTGGTTGTGCGAGCCCTGCCAACATACATCACTCAAAAACTTGGCCTAAACCATCTATTTCCATGGAAGTTTATTTTGTGGAATTCAAACTAATGTATATGTATTCACACAACACTGTATATGTATTCACACAACACTGAAAACACTGTGCTGTCCTGCTGCTCCTTTGGATTTCTAAAGCGTTTAACTCCATGAATGCTGTGCAAAGGTGGGCATGGCAGGCTAGGTCACATCCCATGCTGATTGCCACAATGGCTCCTTTCCACCTGGAGCTCCACAGGACTGGGACACATGCTTAAATCCCTGGTTCACCTTCCCAGGTTTGTTTCAACTTTGTTCATCAGCTATCAGACTCCGAAGTGGGTACAGCTGGTCACTGTGCTCCTTCTATCACCTTCCCTCCTGTATTGCTCTCCCCCCAGTAAGAAACCTTCAGTGATCAGCAGCACAGTGAAGGAGCCACCAGGGATCAGGAGACCCTGGCTGCATTGCCAAGCCTGGTGCTGGGAGATGGCAGGGCAAACCTAAACCCTCTGCTCTGACCATCTTTCTGCTCCCCATCACTTCAGCCTGGCACGCCTGCGGGGCAGGCCAGGTCTCCCAGTTGATGATGCAGTTCCTCACATCATGGGACCCTGGCACGGATGCATCTTCTAGACAGAATGGCAATGCAGCTTTTAAAAAGCTGGAAAGAGTTCATATAGTCAACATCTGGCAGCAGTTGCCAAAATAAACACAGCATAGAAATATTTGTAAAATGGCTGAGAAACAATATGGATAATGTGGCATTATACTATAAACAGAGCAGCATATTAATCAAGGAAATATAATTATATTTTAAAGAGTCTCACTGAAAACCAATGCAAAATATAACTTGTGCAGAATGGCTGGCCTATTTCTCATTGACTGTCTATTCCAGTTCTCCAGCTGTAAAATCAAGAAAACAAGTCTTGGGGGCATATGACAAAAAACAGATGAAAGACTAAGGAGCTCCAATACATCCGTAATGGATACCATGCAAGTAGGTGGGCTAGAGAAGACTATCCAAGTAATATAAAATTGTGTTTGTTTGGAAGGAAATACCACAAATATTAGGAGAGGACTTTGAAAACTGGCCACCCGGTACACAAATGCAGATTTACTAGGGAAGTCAAACACACTTCAGCTTGCTCTCACCTTTAAAACTCACCAATAATGTCCTACCTTCTGTGATATACTTAGAGCTACACCCTTCTTTCCTGGCACACCAAACCTTTTGTAGCATATCTCTCTGCTGCCTACCCACAGCCATGAGGCCACGGTCACCCACTCGCTAGATTCTGTGAGAGCTGGGCTGCCAAAATGCTCCTTAAGGGAAAGGCTGTGACACACACCTAAGCTGTACCAGGCCAGGTGTTTTGCACTGAGAGGCTGGAAGATATATGAATCAAAGAACCTTTCAGATATAATGGAACAAAGATTGACAATATTTGCTGTTTTGTGGTGCTGAGAAGAGAGACTGTCATTGTTTTTATTGTCAGCTACGCCACTTATATATGGCCCGCTGCAGCACTCAGCTCATCTTTAGCTTCTACCAGGAGAACTGTTAGATTGATGGGAAGCCCTGCATGATCAAGGTACACCTTCACTGAAATCCATTGCAATGAAAGAATATGCCACAGGTATGTAGTGTTCACAAAGATTGAAAGCAGAATGGCTTGGGCTCAGTCAAAGCCAATTGAAAAGCAAAGTGAAATACAATTGATTAAATGGCAGTGCTGGTCACAAGCACTTTGATAAGTTTTTTTGCCTTAAAAAAAAAAAAGAACACTTTCTGTTCAAAATGACCTTTCATCTCAAAACTCAGGCTAACCACAGTTATAAAACATCAGGAGAGTCAAGGCTGTAAGAGCACATTTAGAAATTACCAAAATGAAGTGCTCTCTGTGAAGAAAACAAATGTATTCCCTTATTTCCCAGGTTCCCCATTCCCTAGTCTTTTTGCCTATTTCTGTTAAACAGATCTCAAGGTTCTCTCCTCCACAAAGCTCTAAATATTATGCTGTATTTCCTCACCATTGCATGCCTCTGAGAAGCAAGATTGCTTTTTGGACTAAGTGCAAATTTCTGAAGCTTCCTCTCATTCTTTGCAGTCGGGGGGAGGGCAGCGAGCTCACCCCTATGGTGCGGTCCCACAGCATCGGAGCCAGGCAAGCAGAGCAGGGTGGTGGTGGCAGCAGATCCCATCAATGAGCCAGTAATCATCAGGCAAAGCAACAAGGGCTCTGAGGTCAAACCAGGAAAGGCAAATCATTCAGCCACAGACCCAGAAGCAGGCCCAGCTACAACACAGCCCAAACCACTATTGAAGGCTCAGACTGGAGCTTGAATGGGGCTCCTGGGCCCACAGCTGGAGGGTGTGTGAGTGGGGGTCCCAGGTGAGGCTGCTCAAGGCAAGGGCTGCTGGTGCCACCTGGGCCTTAGAAGCTCAAAAATCAAAAATCAGATTCTGTGTTTTAAGCACCCAAAAGCATAAGATGTGAGTACCTGGCAGCATTGGTTTATCAGCACAGAATTCACATGAGGTGATGATGGCTCTGCACAGGTTCACGGACAGCCTGGGGTCACTTGGGAGCCTCTGGCAGCACCAAGGGATAAAGTTGACCCCAGCTGAGCATCAGAAATAAGTGGAGCATTTGCAAAGAATGGAAAAGGAGGTGATAAAGTAGATTCTAGCGATGAAGGAGCGTTAAGGGTAGAGTGTGAGATACCAGTAGTCAACCTGAGACTTGGTGAAAGATATGAAAGCCCATGGCAAAAATGTTCTGCAGATATATGTATAAAAAGAGAACAGTAAAGAGAAGAGGAGCTGCTACGCTGTTCAGTGTACTTCTGTGTAGTCCCTCAGCTTTGCGATTATGCCTGTGAATACATGTAACGAAATAGAGACTGAAATGTCTTAGTAGGAAATATATATGGGAATGGCCCAATCTCACACGTTCTGCCTGCAAGAAGCATTAGAAGACAGTGATTCACCATAAATAGTAATCCATGGTAATGTCTCTGATGGAAAACCCAAACAGTACATAACTTCAGGTCTAAGTGTGATTATATCTAAGTCTATAGCAAACTCTGGCTGAGAGCGGAAAGTATCTGTAGTAGAGTAAGTGTAGAAAACCATAAGACTGATGTGTTTTAAACAGTTTTGAAGAAGGCTGGATCACTAGAGACAGACCATATTGCTAAATGCTTCTCCAGTACAAACCCTGCCAGCAAAGGTGTAAAGATATTTTCTGCAAATAGGGGAAAGGTGAATCAAATTTCCAGCACTGGACAGTGAGTTTTTCAGGTTGAAGTAAGCGGCAGAGATTCTTCTTTTTTTCGTTCATGCCTTAACTGCATTCATGAATCCCACAAAGAAAAGGTTAAATGGTAATTTCTATTTAGAAAGATACAAACAGAAAGAACTTACAGTCTCATGAGTAACAGGGTATTTGAATTACATGTCAGCAACATTGTAAATAACCTAAGTTATGTACAGAAGCTCTCATAAGGATGGGGGTTCCAGCTTCCAAGCAGTGCTCCGAGATGTACCCTAACACCGGCAGTATAACCACCCTCACATCACACTATGTGCAGATTAGCTTGCTTTGGGGTATATTTATTTTTTCCTGTTCAATTTAACCCAGGAGCTGCATGTTGCAAAAATATACATGGAGTTATGGGCTGACTCTGGAATCAACATTGCTCTGTAAATTACCAATGTGGGACTTTCTAAGACAATGAAGTAAGAAAATATTTGTTGCCCAGATACCAGGTACCAGATACCAGGTAAAATGTGGGAGAAGCACACTCTAATGCTGGGACAGAAGATAAGCTCTATGGAGAGAAGCTGAATTAATTTTATTGTATCGCACAGAAGACTACACAAGGGATACTATTATACAAAAGAATTATTCCTTATCTAATTTCTGCACACCCAGAGGATTGTGTCCAGTGCCTGCAGACAATACATCTAGGTATAATATTAGCATGCTATCCAAGAAGCACACCTTAAAGCATGCTGAAATGGAGTACGTTTTCACTAGGGCCATAATTCCACTAGAGAATCTACTTTTATGGAAAAATCAATTTTTCACTTCCATAGCAATGTTTAAGTATTGCAGTAGGTTTTATGATTGTTTTCTCAACATTAAAAATACAACTTCAAATATGACAGAGCAATAAATATGACACTTGACACTTATGAATATGATGGCAAGTGAAGCAGGGAGGACTTCTAGATTTAGGTTTTTTTAAGATGGGTTGATATACTGCAGCTCATTCTATAGGGCTGACATACCTGTCAAAGTTGCTTTTCTCTTTGGCTTATTTTTTTTTTCTTTCTTAGGCTTATTATTGCTAATTTTCTTCTTGGTTGGTGTTGGGTGTTTTAGAGAGGAGAGAAGAAAAGAAATGAGGGGCAGGATGATTCCAGTTATTGCATCTGGCACTCCAGTGACAGTTTGGAAACTCCTTTTAATTAAGCAAGTGTTACTTTTTAAAGTTGGAGTAATCTGAGCCTGTAACACCCATCTAGGAAAGCAAACAGACCTTAGTTCAGCTGATAAGCACATGCTGAAGACAAGTGAAAGGAGGAGATTAAATGGGATCCCATATGATTGCAAACATGCAGAATGGGGGTGTGAGTGTGAGTGTGTGCATGCACATGTGTGTGAGCACACATGCACACAATGAAAGGCCTGTCACAGCCAGAGCTAGGGCCAGAGCTGCAGCTTAATGGGAAGTTGTAAAATGCACTCCTCAGAATGCCATTTGATTAGAAAAGCAGGTGATTTGGAAGGCTAATCCGATCTCTGATGTGACATAACCAGATACCACATCACACTGGGTAGCAGACTGAATACAGGACTCGCCTTGGAGTTATCAGTGCCTGAGTCTGATTGCTTCCCTAGAACAAAAAAAAAAGTCCCCCTGTCCTGGTTTCAGCTGGGATATAGTTAACTGTCTTCCCAGTAGCTGGTACAGTGCTATGTTTTGAGTTCAGTATGTGAAGAATGTTGATAACACTGATGTTTTCAGTTGTTGCTCAGTAGTGTTTAGACTATAGTCAAGGATTTTTCAGCTTCTCATGCCCAGCCAGGGGACCTGACCCAAACTGGCCAACAGTGTATTCCATACCATGTGACGTCCCATCTAGTTTAGGAACTGGGAAGTGGGGGGCAGGGATTCGCCGCTCGGGGACTGGCTGGGTGTCGGTCGGCGGGTGGTGAGCAATTGTCCTGCGCATCATTTGTACATTTCAATCCTTTTATTACTACTGTTGTCATTTTATTAGTGTTATCATTATCATTATTAGTTTCTTCTTTTCTGTTCTATTAAATCGTTCTTATCTCAACCCAGGAGTTTTACTTCTTTTCCTGATTTTCTCCCCCATCCCACTGGATGGGGGGGGAGTGAGTGAGCGGCTGCGTGGTGCTTAGTTGCTGGCTGGGGTTAAACCACGACACCGCCTCTCCCTGTCCATTGCCCCTCCCACTTAAGATCAGAGTAAGCAGCAGGAGAATCAGTCCCTTGCATACAATAGCTCCCCAGATGCAGGGAGCTATACAGGCAGGCATCAGGGAAAATTATCTGTGATGCTCTCACCACAACAGAAGGAAACACAATGAAAATCTGGTATGATG